>NW_022145609.1:11389327-11619327 GCF_000002235.5 Strongylocentrotus purpuratus
ATTGACATTAAAATATGGACTTCATCAGTATAATCGATTGACTGAGTTGCGAGGAGAAGGAGGAGGAGTAAAGAGACAGAGAGAGAGAGAGAGAGAGAGAGCTTGCGTGAGTTGAGTATTCTCAAATTTGTGTTCAACACTTGGGGAATTTTTTTTTGCATCTCTTATCTTCTCTCTGGAAAAGAAACATGGCAGTGTAAGAAATATGGACATCAAATATATTTTGTATCCATTTGCATCACAATTGCACATGTTTCAGTTCAGTTCAGTTCACTTAACAATTAAGTGTTTTCTTTTTTCCACGCTTGCTTCTCTTTCTTGCGACATTTAGAAACAGTACGATTTCAGGCAGTAAATCAGGCAGTAAAGTGTCTGACTACCAACATAATTAGTCAAAGAGGTGCCATTATAATATCCCTTTTACCATATAACATGCCATTGTTTTTGCTCGCTCACAAATTGTAGATACATAATGCGTCCGCAAGTGTTTACATGGCACTAGACGTGTACCAGAATGATGGAAAATGAATCTTCTGTATTGAACTTTGGGAGGGTGACGCTAATTTTTTAATTTCTCGAAAGGGTGCCGTGACTTTAAAAAGGTTGAAAAACACTGGCTTATAGATCTATATAATATTGACTGAAGGCCTATCGATCTCTTTTCGTTTTCATGAGATATAGACCGTTTCACAATATGAGACATGAGGTCAAACATTCCTTCATGTTCGTTTCCAAGCAACCTGACAGGTTTTACGATAAGATGACATTCGAATCAAGGAGTCATTGTTTTACTTCCTTATACTCTATACCTAAGTCACACGATGGACCTACTATAAACAAGACCGACTTCACATCACCAGCGTACTTAAAGGAGGGGCAAGGGGGGGGGGTAATTGGCCCTCCTGACAAATTTCTGACCAGGAAAATGTAATGCAAATGTAAATGTATATACCAGAACTTAAGAGGTTTAGAAATAAATTTAATAAAGCCAACTTTGTATAGAAACACACGAAATCTAGACACATATTCCCCAATATTTCCTTTCGGAGGAAACCCCCCCCCCTCCCCTCCCCCTCATGAGACACAAACATGGGGTCCCCAACAAGTAGTGACGCAACTACTATACAGTACGAAACCGAGAATTATCGATGTTTTATCATGACTTAATTACAATTATAATTAATAAATGACACATATTTGGAAAGCTTAGATCCTCCTCTTTCATTTGATGCAACTCATATGATAATATCACTCATGAGTGATTAAAAGCAATTTGAAGAGAGGAAACCAAAAAGTCATTTGGCGGGCGGTATCTGAATTTTAAAAAGAAAATCACATTTCTAGAAAGTTCAATTTCTGCCCTTTCAAATTAATGATACCCCAATCAGGAAAACGATCAGCCATGCACAGAGATGACGAAAGACCTGATGCATGGCTGATCTTCAACTAAACGGAGTTAAGTCTTTTGTCAACTCTGTTTGTTGCTACGGCAGGTAGCCAGTGAAAACGAACTGCAAGCATTACTTTAAACAAACAGAACTTTGATATTCCTGGCTAATTATTCCTGATTGAGGTATCATATGAACGAACAGAATGGAACTTTCTGTGATTTTCTCCTTGAAATTCAGATACCGCCCGCCAAATGACTTTTTGGTTTCCTCTCTCTTCAAATTGCTTTTAATCACTCATGTGTCTAACTTTTGTTTTTAAGTGGCCCAAACATTGTGGAGCGTGTGTGCAGCGCTTTGTAACTGCAAGGAAAAGGCGCTATATTAAATATCTTATGGATTGGATTGGATTGCGTGAAATACGCATCATATACGAGTTGCATCTAATGAAAGAAGAGGATCTAACTTTCCAAATATGTGTCATTTATTAATCGTAATTGTGATTAAGTTATGATAAAACATCGATAGTTCTCGGTTTCGTTTTTTCTGGGAAGCACTGATGGTTTGCCCCTCTTGTGGCCAAGGTCTAGATACGCCGCTGTTCCACAAAGACTCCTCTAAGCCGACCGGTTCGTTACCATTCAGGCTGATGCAATTTTGGTTCGATCTCTTATCAGTCTTGTGTCAGTCTTGTAGGTCGGTTTGACTGGGGTAGTAGTTCAATCACATCGACGAGACCAATACCAGACCGACATGGCCTACAGAAACACCAAAAATGTACTTTATCTTGAATGGTAAAGATGTTGTCCGTTAATAATTGAGATCAATTTGGAGTTTGTTTGGCTATATGGAGTCTAAAGTGCTACCTCCTTGGAATCTGAGATGCTTATAGAGGCCTCTTATCCAGAATGCAGTTTTGCTATATGGCGATGTTAAATCCAACAGTTTCGCAACCCCCCCCCCCCCTCTTTCTCTCCGTTCCCTCTCTGTTACCGTTATTGGCATCACGTCCATGGTCCAAGTCCAAGTGATTTGCACGCCAACTTTCCCATCCTACCAAAACGGCTCTTTTCAGAGCCACCACATACCCAGGAAAGAACACTTGTCCAAATGCACTCATGAGATACTATGATTATGTGTAATGAAGAAGAAACCCCCCCCCCCTCCTCTTTCTCTCCGTTCCCTCTCTGTTACCGTTATTAGCATCACGTCCATGGGTAGCCATTGATGGGGCATGGGGATGGGTTGTTGTTGTTGTTGTTGTTGTTGTTGTTGTTGTTGTTGTTGTTAGATTATGTTTTAAGGCAATTCAGTAAAAAAATAACTATTTATGATGGGGCGGCACCGGTTTCACTATATAAGAAGATAAATGCGAGAGAACATGGTTATTAAGTAAGGAGAGTGTATTTTTCCTTTAAACTCATAATTAATATGGTAAGATGATGAATACTAAGGGAATGACTTCATATTCTGTATTGTTCATTTACGTCAATCAAAACAAATAGCACGTTCACCTTTCTGTTAGATAACCAAGACATTTCTTTTTCTTTTTTGGAAAGGAATGAAATCTGCAAGTGTTAAAACCATGACAATTGTCAGTGAGGTTCGAAATAATAATTGTTGACACCCTAAACATTTAATTGTATCTTCTCCCGTGGAGTTAAAAAATGAATATGCAAGAGAAGTAAAATAGAATCCCGACACGCTCTCTGTTTGTTCTTTAAAGTGGCGTTATCATCCAGCTAGAGTGACCGATTATAAATAATACGTTTTTAAAAAGCTACTACTAATGCAGTAAATGGGTTTATTTTATATCAAACATCTTGACTTATATGCTTTTTATCTCAGTGTCTATATAAAAGTACTGACAATGATGATTTGAATTCGCTGGACTGCAAATCGTTAGCGTACAATTTGAAGTATGGAAGTAAATTAAAAATGGAAGTAAAGTTAGATGCTGCTTGTAAGTATCGGCTTGCATGGTGATGTAGATATACAGTAGCCTACTGTAGAAGTAAAGTTGTGTTGGATAAAATATTTGTTCGTTTCCAATCAACGCCATGGAGATAATATTGTCGTCATAACCAAGTTAAGGCCTAATTAAAATGTGCGACGGTGCATATAGATATATGGAAAATAAAAACGCTAGCAAAATTAATATATGGTAAAGTATTGTTGTGTTTCGGATTGAAATTTCAAGGACCTAATCAACTTTCTTTTGTTAGGCCTATGATACGAAAGAGTACAGAGAGTCTGAGTTGCCTGATTACTTTAAATGGGAAGGAGAAAGAGGAAGAATAGGAGCGAGTGATTAAAAAATTGCAACAATTGCAAAATTAACATCATTACACACTTCACCATGGTAATATAGATCATTTTTTAAATCAATCCAGTGAAGGTATTAATTTATATTTAAAGGTTCCTTCAATCCTATAACTTCGTCTTATACCGTCTTTATATGTGATGAATTTGTTACACAGTGGCATAGATACATGATAAGGGGAACGTACCCCCTTCCCCACCCCATTGAGTGGTGAACAAATAAAAAGAAAGAAAATGAAAGGAAAGGGGGCTAAAAAGAAGGGAGAATAAACGAGCATAGTAGACATTCGGACCACCTCCTGCAACCCAATCAGTGGCCATGAACATTTGCATTTCATTTACCGAGTAAGAGCGGTGCCTCCCCCCCCCCCACACCCGCATAGTTCCAGCACCCCCTCAATGGATTGACTCCCGCTTTACCAATGATGGTAAAGAAAATGAATTGTTTGAGTAATGCTGTGAAAACCTCTATCACTAAAGACCTGAATAGAAGAATTAAGTTTCTACTTTCGAAATGATTAGCTACAAATGATTAAAATCTCAAAAGGACAGGTTGAATAGTCTACGTAAACTCGGAATTTTGAAATTCGTTTTCAAGATATTCATCACAATAATAACCCAAAATTACATTAATTCCCTGATATGGATTTTGGCAAATCAATAGTAATTTCACTCCACTGCCGTATTGTTTGTTCACGCGTGAACTTATTATGCACTCTTCCAAGTCTAGCAATTCGGTTAATTTCATTTAGCAGAAGGTGTAGCGCTCAACCACTTGATTGCGAAATCAAAATGAAATTTCATAATTCCAAAACTAATGAATGTTTATTGTATCTACGTCATTGTCTGGTACTGTAGGAAATCAATAGGGCATTGGGAACCTGAGGGAACAAACCAACAGCATGCAGCACAAATTAATTCGATGCGTATTGGTATCTGTTTTGGGCCGTCTGATAATGAGTACGGATCACGGTGTTTTATGACGAAAGTGGCCATGACTTCTTATAAAGAGAGAGTAAAAATTGTTATCATATTAAAACGCTCGGTGAATAATTATGGTTATATCAAAACATATACGCTGAATATTCATGGTTATGTAAATTGTCATGAACATTGTATGGTGTTGACGAAAATCAAGGTTGTTCAGAGTAGAAGAAATGGAATGAATTTAATTTATATATATATGAATTTAATTTAATATATATATATATATATATTTATATACTTTCAAATAAAGTATAAACATAAGTATATGAAACGAATTACCGGTAGGTCGTTATATAAAAAACGCATTAAATGGGATAGGGAATAAAGAGAGTCAGAGAGTCAAAGAGTCAGAGAGAGAGAGAGAGAGAGAGACAGAGTCCATATATTTTGAAGTGGTCCTGTTTTTTTCTGGGGTAGGTCGGCTCGGCTAATAGCACCCATAAAAGTATAAGCTGAAATATATCTCCAAATGTACAATTCTCTTCGCGTCCAAATCACATAATGCAGGCAACCCCTTTAGGAGTTATATTTGGATAACCCCCAAAGTCAATACATTTTTTCTTTTCTCGAAGTGCCCCTAAGCGGACACCGCCTCGCCCTCCGTGACGCGATACATTCATCCTCGTTAGTGCTCAAAATATTGCCAATTTTACATCATATGTAAAAGCCCTAGGCGGTGTGCAAAGAAACGCGATAGAATGGCAATTAATCAGAACTAAAGGCGTGTAATGGTGTTTGATTTTTGGTATACTCTTTCCGTCCCAGTCATATTTAATAGCAAAATAATCAAATATGATGGAAATCAAGCATGGGTGTCGATCCCGGGGGGGATGGGGGGGATATATCCCCCCCAATAATTCAGGTGGGGGGGATGGCCTGTACAATCATCCCCCCCCCCAATAATTCACCCTCAAAAAAAAAAAATTAATGATGAGAGCCCGATTAGAGTAGTTAATGATTATTGCTCGCAAGATGACTATCAATATACACATTTTGCTATCTCATTTTCATAATACATACATATATACGAAGTAAATGAGACAACCGTATATGAGACAAGAATAAATTGAATTCTCGCTCATACGGCTTCATCAGGAATTTATGAATTCATTCAATTTGTTCAATCAACAGCATCATAGAAATGCAATGCGCCAAATGCAAAGACGCAGCGTTAAAAAGCAACGAGCTAAATGTTAAGCGCGAAGCGCAAAAGTAGCAACTGCAATGCACATCGGACAATCCTGGACAGTGTAAACATAGATGAACTCTGTGACGAATTCGTGATGAGATCGGAGACAAGTAGAAAGATTTTCGGACATTAGTATGACTTATAAGATAGTTCCCTAGTTCTTGGTTATGTTGTTTCCGTTCACCCTTTTTAAAATTCACGTCATTGTATCTTTATTTTTTGTTTCACTCATTTTATTTCCTGATATTTCCTAAAACATTTTACATTTTTTGAGGTAAGATTATTATGTCACAACTTATTGTTGTTTTATTGAAAAGCTGATGTAGGCCTATATCACTGGCGAACTGTTAGGAGGGCTTGGGGCCCCAAGCCCCCCCCCCCAATAAAATCCAACCATGACTTATTTTCAATTTCATACAAGTGATTTATAAATGTTCGTGATATCACATGATTTTCAAAAAAATTCGCGTTTCTCCATTTCTGCCTTGAAAACTGACACATTCCCAAATAGCCAGGAAGAGCATAAATTTTGTATAGATCTAGTCACTAATCCTAATTACTGGCCGTTAACACCAACAGTAGTATATAATTCCTTTCCAGAAGCTATTGCGACAAGCACTGCCGGGAGATAACATGCTACCCACCACTCGGGCTGTGCATGCAAAGATTTGCAAACGAACGTTCTATACGTACATCATGTGGGGAAACTGAATTCAGACAAGGATTCATATAGAGAACAGTACAACGAATCGTCTTCTTTCTCTAATAATTTAGTGAAACGGCAAAGCTTCCGCGCTTTGCGCGGGAGGGGGGCAACTGAATTTAGACTAGGATTAAGAGTTATAATGAAATGAAACGTCAAAGTACACGATACAACGAATCGTCTTCTTTTTCTAATAATTTAATGAAACGTGAAAGCTTCCGCGCTACGCGTGATGGGCGGAAATGATTTCAGACGTGGATTAAGAGTAATCAATTGAAACGTCAAAGATTCTGCGCTTCGCGCGGGAGGGGGAAAACTGAATTCAGAGAAGGACACGATACAACGAATCGTCTTCTTTCTCTAATAATGTAATGAAACGTCAAAGGCTTCCGCGCTTCGCGCGGGAAGGGGGGTGAACTGAATTCAGACAAGGATTAAGAGTCGAGAATGGACATCAAATCGTCTTTTTTTCTTTAATAATCTAATAAAATGTCAGAGCTTCCGCGCTACGCGCGGAGCAAAGGGAACTTGATTCAAACATTAAGGATTAAGAGTCGAGAATAGTACATGTAATCGCATTCTTTCTTTTATAATCTAATGAAACGTTAGAGCTTCCGCGCTATGCGCGGAGGAAGGGGAACTTGATTCAAACAAGGATTAAGAGTCGAGAATAGTACATGTAATCGCATTCTTTCTTTTATAATCTAATGAAACGTTAGAACTTGATTCAAACAAGGATTAAGAGTCGAGAATAGTACATGTAATCGCATTCTTTCTTTTATAATCTAATGAAACGTTAGAGCTTCCGCGCTACGCGCGGAGGAAGGGGAACTTGATTCAAACAAGGATTAAGAGTCGAGAATGGTACATCGAATCGTCTTCTTTCTTTAATAATCTACTGAAACGTCAGCGCTTCCGCGCTACAGCGGAGGAAGGGGAACTTGATTCAAACATTAAGGATTAAGAGTCGAGAATAGTACATGAAATCGCCTTCTTTCTTTTATAATTAAATGAAACGTTAGAGCTTCCGCGCTACGCGCGGAGGAAGGGGAACTTAATTCATACAAGGATTAAGAGTCGAGAATGGTACATCGAATCGTCTTCTTTCTTTAATAATCTACTGGCTACACGCTTGGGGAGGGGGTGCAACCTGCCACACGCTTCTACCTCTTGGTTGCTTTGATCCATTGCCGAAAATATTTTGGCACCTATCATCCCCCCCAACCACGGATACAAATCGACACCCTTGAAATCAAGTGATTGTCATCAAAATTCGCAGAAATGTCAAAAGTCTTTACAAGTAATTGAAAAATACCGAGGGGATCCTCACTGGATCTATAAAAAAAAAACCTGTCATAGTTCAAGTTAAACCATCTGATGACATAATTGACTATAACTTAGAAGAAGTGGAAGTAAGTTGTGTCAATTGTTAGTGACCATTATATTCAATCTTCTTTTTTTTTTAATAAGAACTTATAGTGTTGAAAGACTATTTTGAATGTGACGAAAACTTGAAACTCACAAGCAGGGTTTTGTAATGGTTTATAATTTTAGTGGCTTGTCCATAATATAGTTTCATCGCGTAGGCCTAATATTTAGTATAAATGTTGATGGAAATGTCTTTAAAAATAATATTCATATTCTATACAAGACAGTAATAAGAATGACAATAATCAATATCATCATGATCATAACATAGAGGGAGCTGTAGTAAAGCCCCCTCCCCATCCTCTCTCCATCTTGGAGGCCATGAAAGAAGATATTTATAGATTTTTTGAAATCAAGTAAAAGAAATGTGTCATCGTACTCCGAAATTAGAACTAAACTAATCAGCAGTCATTCGTATTTTGTAATATGTACAAATTATGTAAGCATGTTTTATTTATACGTAGGATGTTGAATAACTACTCCGAATATTTATAGCCGTTCCCTGCATGCAGGCTGATGAATGCATATGAAATATTCATCATTTACGCCTCGTCGCAATCAATCTCAACTATTGAATATTAAAAAAGGAATCACTTATGTCATGTTCTTTAATATTTTATTTCTTTAAAAAAATGGACGGTACAACCTTTTCTCTCTGTCAGTTCTCCAACATCGATAAATAATTCTAGTCAAATGATTCGCAAGGGGTATTCGGTCGACCTTCATTTACCAAACGGTGATGTCATTAAGCGGTGCAAAAGAGCAATCGATTTTCCCTGAGGTAACCAAGGAACTCGTTCTGTTTTTTTGTATTTGTCTAAAGTCTACTGGTTTGTTTTATACCGCCAAGCAAGACCTTGCTTGCTGTGATACTAGAGGAATGAAAACACATGAACATGCCCTCCCGAGTGCGTGATGGTCTCTTAATGATGATTATGAATGGGTGGAAAATATTGCCGGTGATAATGTTTGTTTCATTATTGTAAGAGCTTGGTTGTGTCAACTGGGGATCAACCCCATTCTGCAATCAATCGGGATAATTATTGTATTGGTCGATTTGGGCGGATGACCGGAGCACGGGGGTACAGACAAAAACCAATCTGACATACCCCAAGCATGCCAAGTTTTTTTTAAAATCAAGTACACACAAATCGCAAATATTTAGTAAAACAATTCAAACTTCGAAATTGCGATTCAGTCTCTTTTTTTCTGAAGAAATATATACATGTCAAAAAATGTAGGCTATGGCAATCTTATCATTTTGTGTTGCCCTAAAAAGCAACAATGCACGAGACGTCTGTTTTTCGTATACAGTTTCCTTCTGCTATAGAACGTGAAAGAAAAATCCTATCACGGGCGCAAGTATACATATTATTTTGTTATAGGAGAAATATCAAATCGGACAGGCGAAAGTTACAGAGAAAATTCAATAAACACCTATCGAACAAATATAAAAAGGGAGCGGTCAAGGTCACCGATTTCGTAAAATGTTTTTTTTTCACCTTGATTATTTTTCGTTATACGGCTTCGTTATCCTACAACTCGAAGAAGGCCTTTTTTCCTTCCAAAATCCGGATAGCCCTATCACGGGCGCAATTTGTACCATAGGAGAATATCAAATCGGACAGGCGAAAGTTACAGAGAAAATTCAATAAACACCTATCAAAGATATAAAAAGAGAGAGTGGTCTAGGTCACAGATTTCGTAATCTTTTTTTCTTGATGCAGGCATATAATAATGCTGTCTCAACCACTTTTACCACAATAACGATTATCAGTTTTTAAAATGGCAAACTTTCTTTAAAACCCCTTGCCTAAAGCTTTATTTGTACCATAGAGCGTCCATGCCGACATTCCCTCATGATAAAAAGGAACTGAATTTAATGTCCTTTCTTTTTCTCAGAGGTATTTTTTCTACAGATTTTTCTGAAAATGCGTTAGATATTTTGTTGCCTGCTTGTTTCATTGGTTGCAGTATCCATGTAGGCACTTTCTGAGACCTACATGTATACACCGGTTGAAGAAAAAAAAGCTGTGACCCCACCCCTTGATGCAAGCAGTCAAACCTATCTACAGCGACCGCATAAGGGAAACACAGAAAGTGGTCTTTGTAGACAGGTTCCTTTAGGACATGTTTCAATGAGAAACCATTTTCAAGGGAAACAACATTATTGTGGTCTTTGTAGACAGGTGGTCACTAAAGCAGGTTTGACTGTAATTGAAATGAATAGGAATACTGCCACTCCTACCACATTCAAAACTATTTCAGTCCAATTGATTATATAAAAGCAAGAAAGAGACCATCAAATCATTGATTTACACATAGAACTTTAGAAGACACCCTCAGACATTATAATGATGACCTATTGGTTGGGTTCGGCCTTGACTTCTCGTAGACGAACAGTGTGTAATTTAATTGAACGTATCGATCGAAATTGGAATGTCTGTAATTAAATGACAAACCGTGTTTGAAGATGGTTAAACTATTGAATTAACCTCTCCCGTCAAATTGAGCCGGGCCGCTCAGTGGCAGGCGGGTTCTCTAATCATAAATGGTGGATAGCAATTAGGGGAAGGGGTGTCAAATATCCGCTAACATCGGTGGAGATCTAGAAATTTTCTAGATCTCGTTTTAAACGAGATCCCGTCTAATTTGGCAAACAGTCATTATTTTGCTGCATGGCGAGGGCAAGAAATCAATCAGACTGAATTCGAACGCAGTATTTGCATCTGTTTGTATAAGGATACTCAATGGCCCAAAGGAATGTTTATTTGATAATTCAATTCAGATTAATTGGGGGGGGGGGGGGGGTAAGTGGACTCGTATGTTCTGCAACATAATGCCGTTATATTAGGCTTCTATAAAATGTTAAAAGGTAACAACAACAACAACAAAACAATAATCAAAGAAAAACGGAAAAAGAAAAATCCCCCTTTCAAAGGGCTTAGGTCTTTCTAAGAAAATATCCTTCTGAGGTTGGGCAATTCCTCAGTACTTGTTAATTATTAGGTTCACATGCAATATTAAAAATATTAGCACATTATTGTAATCACCCATTTCTATATCAAATTCTTATTGATACCGCTTGTGTGAACATGTTAATTGCAAATGTGTGGTCGTTAAGGTAGGAAGTAATGAATTCAAATTACTTTGAAGATTTCTTGCTTTTGTCCTTGTCTGGAAATAGAATGTTGATCTTCAGAGGTATAGGTTTACATGTTAAACCAAAAGGTATGGTCAGACAGAATTATGATTCACTATAAATCAGTTCTTGGATCAGATATATTTATTTAGCTTTCGATATGCAATATCATATCGCATTCATCCCATAAATAGATACGCTTTTCTTATTCGGCAAAGGTATTTCGTCTTTGTTCAGCTCTTGAAAAAGCTGTAGGTTATTTGAATAATGCTTGTTTTGCTTGCATAGTTACAGCGTATCCTTCGTAAAGCACCATGGTCAATACAAAAACTGGCTTGACGAGATTTCAAATACGGTGAACGTTTGAATTGATAATATTCGAATTAAAACCACCAATTAATGAAGAAAAAACTGATAAAATTGAAATAGCAATATCAAGAATGAAAACGAAAAGTCAATTAATCCAATACTCGAAATGGATCTAGTAAGAATGGGAGAACGAGGTATTAAAACGTAAATACCGGCTTTAATCAGTGAAGTTAGTAACATCGTGCAAGTCAGATCAAAGAAGACCACAGATTAGTAATCCAATTTTAACCGGAAAGTAATTGGACCCTTTGTATTACTCTGTGGCTTTTGATCATGCCAAACGGGTTGAAAAATTGTGATATGTAGCGTTTTCAAATCTATTACTAAGTCAGCTCTTGACAATTTATGGAACTAAACTCATTACAATATACACCTCTGATCATATTGTGAATCGGGACCATTTACAAAGGTCGCAGCAGGCTATATAAAAACCATTCTGTTGTCATTATATTAATTTGCTCGCCTCCCGTACAGGTAAAGTCTCTTGAACGCTTCACTTACCATTTTAATTTCCATAATTGATCCCCGGGCTCTCAATCATTTTGCGGTCGCGAGGATGAAAATATGCATCCCCCTTTTTAGCGTTATCATGATGACGGCTGCGCAGAATTGCAAAATGAAAACGAAATAATAGTGCAATGATCTGCATCAGTTAGAATTGGGATAGAATGGAGGGGAGGGGGAGGACAATCGGCCCGCCCCCCGCCCCGCCCACGCTAATGACATGCCTTCAGTACAAAATACTCCACATTATTTTGTGCTTGTCAGATAATTTTTGAATAAAAAAAAAGCACAGCATAAACTTGGTCGGCCTTTACATTATTTTCCGTTTTTAGGCAGTGGAGAACATGGAAATTTGCACATTTTAGAAGTATTGGAATTTTTGGCCACATTTTATACAAGTTTCTGGAGCCACCCCTGCACCGTGTGAGGGATAAAGCTTAATGGGTAAGGGCTTTCATGTAAAGGGTTTCCATGTTTCTAATAAATCTTTAGACAGGATATTGAATATGCATGATGTTTGAATGAATAATAGATACATTTAATTTCGTAGATCCTTTGATAAATATTACAATTCCTAATACGCGTACTTCTGAACACACGAATGAAGCGAATTTTTACAACGAAATTAGAGAGTTCAGTCAATTTGAACTAATTTCAGTCATTCAAAAGTGCAACCTTTATAGGAAAAGCAAATCCTCCTAAAAGAGCTGCCCCAGCATGGTAACATTGGTTCGGTATCAAGCCCATATGCTTTTGTCTTCTCAACGACATTCGGGACTTGTCGATTTGCACGTCGACATAGAAGTCCCTATTAATATCGGTATTAATCTCTAATACCTATATAGGTCAAACATGCTCTTCTTGTTTTTTCCTTCCCTCTAAATATCTCTAACCACCTCTGCGTCCTAGGGGGGGGGGGGGGAGGGGGGCTGCGTATAGCAGTGGTGTCGTAAGAGGGAGGTACTGGGTTCAAAACTAAGCCGATGTAAGCATTCATCCTTGATTACTACAGTGCCTTGGATAGGTTGACATGATGTAGGTCCCCTGGTTGCTTATTCATAAGCGCAACACCGGAGTTAATACTTTCATACGATTTAAGGAAAATAAAGACAATAATAAATCATCATTACCATTTGTGTATGCTGGGTCATGTGCTTCTTAAATGTATTTCAATCATCGTCATCATCGAAATCAACCTAATAATAATAATCAGCAAATAACAGCAATTTAAGGTCATTTTAGGAGCACGACCGAAATTATCTTATCGTGATCTTCCTCTCCCCCTCGCACCGTACCTGAAGTCTGTGAAACAGAGCAAACACAAATGATTAAATTTCTCTCTCGGTATGAATACCTCTTGGGGTTTCAGAATGTTGAGATTACAAATCATTTCTTGGAAAAGGGTTATGAAAATATTTTAAATATTAACCTACCTTTTAGTGTTCATCTTTGTCTGAATTGGAGCGTTGCGCTGTACTGTGAAAAGTTCATTAATTTTTTGAAAAGTATGCGTAAATGCTTAAAATGGATATGAAATGATACAACGCAAAATGACAAAATGACAAATTTTATGAAAAAGATTCATAAACAAAGTTAAGAATGATTTTATTTTACACAAAGAGTGTGATGATTCAAGATTGTCTTTTTATAGTGTCGATATAGTGCACTAGAAGTTTCTTTGCGTGCATTTTTTACCAAGGCTTGTTTGATGGGCAATTACACATGGATATTAGGGGAATTACGAAGTCTTCTTGCCATTCTTTGCATAAAAATGGATCAGAATTACATTTCCACTTTTTGTAGGTCATGACTGTCATGACTGATTTAAAGATACGGTTTCTCTCACTTTTGTTTTGTGGACCTGAAATAGAATTCTGAAATTGTATAATATGTGACGAACAAAATTACATAACAAATTTATTCTGGTATTTTGTGGAGAAAAAAAATAACACATATCGCTAAAACGGGTAAGAGTACTTGGTTTTCATGTTTTGGCGCCTTGTCTATTTTTGCGCATGATTGTGTGTGGTAATAGTAATTACAAATCAAAAGTAAGAAGTTCGACGTTGTGTAATGTTAATCGACAGAGGGGCATGTGAGAAGTAAAGTAGAAAAAGAGAGTATAAAAGAGACATTTATCATGGATGCTTGATTGACATGGTGACCTGGATATTCATTCAAATATCATATCCGGACTTACTAAGTTAAGTTGATAGTAATATCAATTATTTATATAATTTCACTCCAAGCGTATCGGACAATTTGCCAGCCATCAGGAAGATGACAATCCTCCGTGAAAATTGGATCACTAATATCTCTCTCTCTCTCTCTCTCTCTCTCTCTCTCTCTCTCTCTCCCGTTGCAAAACAAGTTCATTTTTGGATGTTAACACAGGCGTCATGTTGTCATAGCAATGGACGCCATATCGCGCATGCGCATGGAAGGCTGCATATCGATATAGGTTATTCTGAGCAGCACAACACGAGGATACTTTATTAACGCCCCTCTAAATTATTGGCGAAACTGCCCTTAACTTGTTACATAATGTGAAAGAGGGTGCCATTTAAGACACGTTCCATTATTTATGATACAATTTAAGTGAAATTTGTTTGGCTCTCAAAACTTTACAGTTGGTTGGTTGGTTGGTTTTATTTTCCGCATAAAAATTCAAATACATACATGAATACAATTTACAAATATAATACAAATCAAACATTAAAAACGGCTGGAATGCTCAATTCAGAGACATTATCAAACTGGCTCTTTTCTTCCTAGAAGTCCAGCCCAGTGGCTTTAACATTTGGTTTCACTCTGTCGTTACCGCAAGACGGAAGAAATTACCCCAACCGGTTCGGTGTAGAACGGTTCAGATATAGATGATGTAAAAATGACAGAGGGAACGAAATCTTCTTATTTATAAACTTTCTCTTTTGCACCAATTTTGCGATAACATTCTGAACTTTTTTTAATCCATCTGAATTTTGTTTTAGCATGATTCTTCTGGGTGCTCTGTTTATGAGGCAGGGTATGATGTTAAGCTTTGAATGATACACCAGAGAATACTTCTAGATTAAATGGAACTTTCGTCCCTGCATACACTAATTTTTGCGCATGATATTTGTAATTTAATTTTTCAAATTGTATTATCTTGTCCTAAATGGAAATATGCACATAATTTAAATAGATTATAAACATCTTCCGTGCTCGCTTGCCAATGCCGGTTGATTAGGTTGCTTATAGTTTCTACTTTGTGTTTAACTAAAGGTCAGGGAAGATATTTTATAGCAACTGGAAGAACTTACAGTTCAGTGATGTTAACTAATTTTGTTAAGGAATCTTCTTAATAATCATTTAAACCTAATATATACTCAATTATCAGTCATTAATAGCATAAATTGATATTACATGCAGAATAGCTTGTGTATTACAGCAGTGGTGATGGTATTTCTATGGGTATTGTGATTATGATTATCATCGGAATCGATGACAGTATGATCTTTATTATAAGTTTGTTTTTCACGTTTCCCATGGCTTCCATCAAATTGTTGAATGATAGAACTTATAAGACTAAAACAATGCCATCTGTGTCCTTTTAATCGTTGTAATTATAATCATCATGACATTAATGGCCATTAGACTTGATAGATGTGAGATGATCATCATGAGATGATTTCAACGAATCCCATTATTAAGGTTCCATTTTTAACACGAGCTAAACAAAAAGTACAGGGACTTGCTGATTAGATTCTGGTATTACAACATGAACAAAGTAACACACAGCCGTTTCAAAACACAAATAATGGAAAACCTATCAAATTTATAACAATAAAGTGACAGTTTGCGGTATGAATGATGACAATAAGCAACCAATTAACGATTAAATGCTCTTAATATTAAAAGCTTGAAAGTCCTTCATCAAAAGCGTCATTGGAGACAAGTCGTTAATATAATTAAGTTGATTGACTCGAGCTAGCCGGCTGCTCAAATGAACGCTATAATAATTAATCATCGGGCAGGCCTTGGCTCGCATCAGGGTGGATGGGATGAAATGTGAATTGTGATGACCAACAATATACTTTCCCGCCTACCGACAAAACACCCGAAGAAAAGGTGCGATAGATTCCTAAGAATGGTTGAAAATAGACTGGGGTCTAGTGTAAGCTATGCACTCAATGAGAGGAGCAATGTTGAAAATGATATGGCAATTAACACAAAAGAGACTAGAGAATGCGAACAATAGAATGATGCATCACAGTATTACCTCCAGTCATCCAGTCACACCCAGTTGGTCACATCAGGGAGACCAGCTCGATAACAGATCGATCAGAAATTCACATTCATTTGTTTTGACGTGTACTATAGTTCTGTTTGGAAAAATAAAAAAATGTCATGAAACAAAAATTACATTGAATTGCCGAAGAAAGGTCGATTTGGATTCGAAGTGGAGTTAGTTTGACTGTGTGACCGATTTATACGGCAGAGAAGAGAAGAAATGATACATGAGAGAGAGAGAGGTACAGATGCAAAGAGGTTTGAGGTAGAGAGAGAGAGAGAGAGGGGGGGGGGGGGGGGAGGGAGAGAAGAAAGAGTGAGAGGGGAGGGAGGAGGGAGAGAGGAATAGGGATAAATAAAAGAAAGAGAGAGTACGAGGGGGTGGAGAGAGAGAGAGAGAGAGAGGGGGGGGGGAGAAATGGGGAAAGTGGGGGTTGTTATTTGGTGTTTATTGGCGTTTCATTGAATTATAAGAATATCTCCCACAAGAAAAAACCAAATGAGAAAGAGAGTAAAAGAAGGTTCGAGTGTGGTTAGAATTGAATCCATATGTATGTACTCTTTATAAGTTTCACTATCTATATTCCAGAAAGTAACGAATCTTATGCCAAATATTTTCTGTCGATATATTTCAACATTTTTTAAAAGTTTTGTTTATTTTTTGGATTCATTGATTTCATTTCTCAAAACTCCAATTCATTTTCGTACATAATAAAGTAAGTAAGCGTTTTCCAAATTAATAATTCATAATAAACTGATGATAATTGTAGGAAAGCTTTCTATCCTTTTGATAAACTCACATAATTACAACATAATTCGTTAGTTACAATTCTTACAATTCATGTGAATTTAATGTAATACGTTACATAATATTATGAACATATTCCCGTCCGTTATTTCTTGAAACTTAGATGAGCTGATCGGTGGTAGCTATGACAGAAAATGTCAAAGAAAGATGGCTTATGCATTTCAGCACGTCCCGCCGCTCCAAATAAGAAAGAATAAAGTTTGATTAAACCTATAATACTCAGCTGAATCGGCCAACGAGTACTGACATACGGATATTAGTGCAACCTTGAATCAATAACAAGCTTACGGATGGTGCATTCCAATTTCGTTCGACATACAAACGGATATTAAAAATTTGAAGTGTTAATAAAACAAGAAAGGTTCTAAACCAGCAATGTTTTTGTTGGAGACTCACAATAATCTAACATGTTTTGTTGTTTAGTTTAGTTCCGTTTATTTTACTGTTTACTCTTAGTTTATTAACTTTTAACAAAATACGAATCCTTCTATCATGATCTCGTCATCTCGCTATCTCGGAGTAGTTTAAACAGATTTGATTTGCAAAGATCGTGGGTTCAAATCCTAGCTCGGCATTTAATTTCTTCTCTTCACCCAGGTGTTAAAGGCCCACTGCACTACTTGTAGCTACTTGCGCCCTCTATATAACAAACAATGCCTAATCGGTGACCATAGGTCCCCCATGATCCTCTTTTTCTTATGTTAACTGAGAGCTGAGTTGATGAGATAACCACCTGTTCAGTGACCTTGTAGGGCGGTCTAATCCCTCCTGTAAACTATGGCAGATAAGCTTTAAATGGGTACCCGGTCAGATGCGACGCCTTTGTCAGCACGGCGCGTGCCTGTAAAATGACGACTGCTGAGGGCTAGCCATGAATTGAGTTGAAGAGCGTGCACATTGTTGGACTGCTATTATTATTACTGTTACATTTACTGTAAGCTATGCACTCAATGAGAGGAGCAATGTTGAAAATGATATGGCAATTAACACAAAAGAGACTAGAGAATACGGACAATAGAATGATGCATCATAGTATGATTGATTGATTGATTGATTGATTGATTGATTGATTGATTGATTTTTTCGTCAAGTATAGTACAATGAATGCATACATAAAGCAAAATGAAAAGAGAAGATACATTGACAGGATAACCCATGAAAGCCGGAAAAGGCTTATTTCCAACGGGGTCCTATAAAGTACGTGTACAGTACGGCATGAGAATAAAATATCACAACTAATAACTACTACGAATATTACGAGTAAATAATATAACATAAACAACAACAAAAATTTCTAGAACTTATAGCAAACAATGATCTACGGTATATTATGCAAGATTAAACTTAAAAACATGCGCTACACATAATGGACTGTGATTTAAGATAACTGATATTACTGTTCTTGAAGGGATTCATGCTTTAGGTATTGTTTTAATACACTTTTAAAGTGTGAAAAATTCTTAACTATTTTGACATGTTTTGGGAGAGAATTCCAAAATTGGATACCATTAAAATAAAAAGAGTTTCCAATTTGTCCTTTTCGCTTGGGTAAAACAAAATTAAAATGACTATTTCTTGTATCGTATCCATGGATATTTGAGACACGAGTAAAATTATTAGTAATATAATGATCTACATCTGAGTAGTATATTTTATGGACATGGTGTAACACGAGTTGTTTAGACCTTTGACCTACATAGAGTATACTTGCTTCTTCAAGTTCATTTTTCCCGACGTGTGTTCTTGGGCCTAAGCAATTAATAAATCTTACCATCTTATTCTGAATTATTCTTAACTTTTTCTTATCCATCTTGCCCAGACTACTGTACCAAGCAGCATTAGCATAATCAAATAAACATTGTATCAAAGCAAAACACAAAATACGTCTCGACTTCATGTTCATACAAGTTTGGTATCTATACAAAAAATTTAAGCGAGAATTAGCCTTTTTGGCAATTGAATCTACCAAACCTGTCCATGACAGATCACTAGTTAAATTTATTCCTAAATATTTTACTGAATCTTTACTCTCAATCACTTGATTATTATAGGTAACCTTGAAGTCACGTGTATATTTAAACTTTCCCTTCGAACAAAATAAAATACTTTCTGTTTTCCAGCATGTAAACTAAGCTTGTTGTCTGTCATCCATTCGATGCATTTTGCCAATTCTGCACTTAGTTTTTCTTCAATTGACTTAGGATTTGTATCTGAATATAGTAACACACTATCGTCAGCATATAAAAGTAATTTAGAATCTTTAACACAAGTACACATATCATTAATATAACACATAAAGAGAATGGGGCTTAAAATGCTCCCTTGTGGAACCCCGCATTTAATAGGCTGGGAATCAGATATTACCTTCTGCATAGTTACCACTTGATGACGATTAGTTAAATATGATCTAAACCATTTAACACATGCCGAATCCAAACCCATCACTTCCAATTTCTTTAACAGTATGTTATGATTTACAGTATCAAAGGCTTTTTGTAAGTCCAGAAGAACCATTCCAACAAAGCGCCCTTGAGAAACTTCATTCCTAACAAAATCCGATAAATGTATTAAACATGTTTCAGTGGAATATCCGTTACGAAAGCCGGACTGAAATTCATATATTAACTTTTTTTCTTGAAAATATTTCTCTATTTGAGCATGAACCGATTTTTCCAAATTTTTTGAAACTACGCTTAAAACACTGATAGGCCTATAATTACCAACGTCAGTTTTGTCTTTCTTTTTATGTAGCGGTGTTACTTTTGCAATTTTCATGTCGTCAGGAAAGGTAGAAGACATAAGAGATAAATTGATTATATAATTCAAAGGTTCATACAAATTTCTCGCCCCATCTTTTAAAAATCTGGCTGGTATCATATCTAGTCCAGTACTTTTCGATATTTTCAACTTGTTTAACTCATCTAAAACAAACTTTTCTGTAACTGGAGAAAAGTGAAAACTATCTTTTGAGATGTCTTTCTCGTCATAAAACTTTTGAAATCTTTCACTGTCGGCATGGAATTTGTTCGTGTTTACTGGTAATTTACACGCTAACTTGTCAGCCACAGTTGTAAAATAATTATTGAACTCATTTGCTATTCTTGATTTATCATGACATAATTCTCCCTGGACATTAATAACTGTTTCTTGAGCACTTTTCCCTTTGCCTTTTAGACCTAAACCCTTCAAATTTTTCCATAACTTCCTGGAGTCATGTTTATTTTCTTCAATTTGATCTTGAAAATATTCGACTTTAGCTCTTTTAACCTTTCTTTGTACTAGATTCCTTTAATGCTTTGTATTTTCTTGCGAGATCCAAATTACTAATATCCCTTTTCATATTTTTGTAAGCTACATTTCTCTCTTTAATTATCGCAATAATTTCATTGTTCATCCATTTTTCTGTTCTTTGCTTGATTCTTACTTGTTTAAGAGGTGCACTCATATTAACTATTGATAAAAAAAATAGTTTTAAAATTTGCCCATGCCATATTTACTTCGTTACATTCTGTTATTTTAGACCAATCGGCTAGAGATAAATTTAAATTTAAATCATCTACATTATAACTTTTCATTCTTCTAATGGATATAGTTTTGTGGTGCCCAAACACGGGCCTAATAAGCTTCCTTGAGCAATAAGTTAGTGAATGATCACTTATGCCAAGGTCAATAACGCCACTTTGACATAATTATATGCTCTTCCTTACTACATAATACGTGATCTATTAATGAGGAAGTCGTCTGTGAGTTACGAGTGGGCAGATTTATAAGTTGGTTCAAACCATTTAAATTCAATATATTTTCATATTTTCTGGATAATGGAGACTTTCGCAAAAGGCAAATATTTATGTCTCCTAAAACTATGACCTCATCGTCTTTTGTTAATTTATCAAAAGTTTCGGAGAGTCTTTCAATAAAAGTATGATCTTTAGGGGGTCTGTAGTAGACGCCAAATGTAATTGGTTTGGTTCGTGGTAAAAGGACATCGACCCACAATGATTCAACGTTTTCTAACATGAGATCGGCTCGTAAATTGAAGGCAATATCGTTTCTAATAAAGAGGCAAACCCAGTTGGTCACATCAGGGAGACCAGCTCAATAACAGATCGATCAGAAATTCACATTCGTTTGTTTTGACGTGAACTAGTTCTGTTTGGAAAAATTACCATTAATATTACTCATAGTTATATTACTATAACTATAACTATTACTATTACTCTTACTTTCATATTATTTCACAATGTCTTTTTATATTATAATTTTCAGCAGCAACGCAGTGTCAAGGAGTGGCTTTTGATGAGTCGTGTGTGTACAACCCCTGTCAAAATGGAGGCACATGTATGAACGTCTTGAGTAAGTACTTGTCAAATTGTGTTGAGTATGAAAGCAACATTTTTTTATTTTTTTTTAAATCAAGCCAAGCCAATATAAATGGTACTGAGCACCTCCTTTTGAAATGGGCAAACATTACAATG
Source organism: Strongylocentrotus purpuratus (assembly GCF_000002235.5). NCBI lineage: Eukaryota > Metazoa > Echinodermata > Echinoidea > Camarodonta > Strongylocentrotidae > Strongylocentrotus > Strongylocentrotus purpuratus. Next base: position 11,410,915 of record NW_022145609.1, read on the forward strand.
ACCGTTGACGCAATCTAATGATGATGTATATCGCAAGTGCAATGAGGTATTTAAATTCTAAGTGACTTGCTTTTCTTTTTTTAAAGATCGTTGCGTCCTGAATGTAGTCAAATACTAATAGGCCTCTCTCAGCATTGGCTCTAGTTAGTTTCAGAACTGGGGGTGTTTCACAAAGATCCTAAGTCGAACTTAACTCTGAGTTGGACTTAAATATTATGGAGAGCCATTTGTAGCCTTAAAATAACATATATTCAAATCTCCTTGATAATAGAAAATATGAATGACTTGAATCAACATTTTATGCCTTTTAAAATAACTTTTACAAAATATTTTCAAAGATGCTAACGGCTTTCCATAATTTTTAAGACAAACTTAGGATCTTTGTGAAACACCCCCTCCCCCCGATCTATTTTTTAGGCTACCCTATTTACTCCGGAACAAACTGCCGTATCCTTCAATACGGGGATTATCATTATTGTAATCATACTGAATGAATGCAAATACTTCTCTCTCTGAAATTATGTTTTATAATTTATGACGTTTTCTTCTCTTTTTTTGGATTATTTAACCCACAATGGCTTATGTAACCCGATTATCATTTTTGAAAGTGATGTTCGTTTCATTTTACCATGGGCAATATGTTATTCTATGTATTTGTGTTTGTTAAATTTGAACAATACAGCAATTGCTGCTAATTACGATTTGGATTGAATCACGAATAAATGACCCCCAACATAGCTGAACACATCTATGAAATCAACGGTTGCTAGTGATAATTTGTGACTAGCATGTATAAAGTTTTATCGATTGTAATATAAGAATAACGATGATTACGAGGCTTAAACATTAATATATTAACCTATGGCAAAATTATACTCTACATGTATATCATATTGGCTTATCTTAGGTAAATATATATCTTCATGTATATTTTCATTTAACGTTTATTATTGGTAAAGTCTTTTTTTAACGTATCGGGACCACCTACCCCCTGCATGGACATCAACCCCCGGATAACCACCCCAGTCAACTACCCCCAAGGACAACTACCCACTAGGACAACCAACCCCAAGGACAACTACCCCAAGGACAACTAATCCCGGACAACTACCACCCGGACAACTACCCCCTAGGATAGTTGTCCGAGGGGGTAGGTGTCCTAGAGGTTGGTTGTCGTAGGGGGTAGTTGTCTGGAGGTAGTTGTCCGAGGTAGTTGTCCCGGGGGTAGTCATCCTAAAGGGTGGTTGTCCTAGGGGGTAATTGTCCTAGGGGGTATTTAGCTGGGGGTGGTTATCCGGGGGTGGATGTCCAGGGGGTAGGTGTCCTAAAAAAAACCTTTTTAAATAGGAATATCACTCTAATGTGTATGTTATTGAAACACATAGAGCGACAAGCCTGCCATTTACTTTACATAACTATAATTAAGCTTGTAATCCACGCACTTTGTTTTTCCGTCTGATCCTTTAATCTTTCCATCTTTCTCTCCACTCTGCTTCCCTCTCTCCATCTCTTTCTCACCCTCTCTATCTCTCACCCCTTTCTTCCTTTCTTATACCATTATTCCACTCTCTCTTTCTCTCTCTATTTCTTCTCTCTCGTTCATTCTTATTCATTCCTCCTCTTTCTGGATCTCCCTCTTTCTCTCTTACATCTTCCCCTCACTACTACTACTACTTCTCTCTCTCTCTCTCTCTCTCTTTCTCTATCTCTCTCTCTCTTTCTCCCTCTTGCTCTTTCAGGACCAGTTGATGGGGTCAGCATAGAATACGAGGGTGTGTTTTATTTACACGTATCCTCCACACCGATGACATGGGCTAAAGCGAACGAGTATTGTAAAGAAGAAGGTGGAGGACTCGTGGGGTTTGAAAATAAAACCGAGGAGACATTTGGAGTAAACGGTTTTCCCGTTAGCGGTTGTAAGTATAAAAAAAAGCCAAGAAAATAGTGGAAAATCACCATTAGGGTCCATTGCACTAATTAAATTTTTGAAAGTTAGAACTCAAAGCTCTTACCAGATATTAGCAAGCGCTCAAAACCTTATCTCAAATTTTATAAAGAGCAGCAAGATGAGTTTATGTAAGTATGTGCACACTTTCAGATCAAAAGACTCGTATACAAAACAAATGAGGTGAATAGAACATTGCAAATTTCAAATTTGAAATTTGAAAAGAAAAGACTGTATTTTGCTAATTAAGAATATTTTGTCACCATACGTTTAGGAATGTTATCAATTAAAAAAAATTCATAAAATGTTTGCCCTTTCACGAGTTTGTAGATTTTCAACGTGTAAATCCCTGCAGCGTTTAAGAGCAAATATATACAATTCACCTAGAAAAAGCTTAGATTAAAAGCTGTATAAAATTGCCATAAGATGCATAAGGTTCAGGAAATATACTAGACATTTCCATGATCGTTTGCACGTGGTATTTTTATCTCTAATATAGATATTTCATAAGTATTATCTTTTGAATATTTAAATATTGTATATTCTGACTTCAAGTACTCACATAATTAGTGGCCACAGTCATCCCATGCCCCCTTTTTGAATATTAATAATAATAATAATATTCCGTGTTTATATAGCGCTCAATACATCGATCCAACGATGTGCCTAAGCGCTTTTAATACAGAGATGTTATTACCCGGACATTGGATTCAGGCTTACCCGCACACAATGTACGCACATGTTCCACTCCCTGGGAGCATCAAGCCAGTCGCCATTTTACAAGCGCACACTTGCTAATCTAACCACATTAACTTTCACATCCTACCGGGTACCCATTTAACACCTGGGTGGAGAGTAGCAAGTGCAGGTAAATATCTTGCCAAAGGATATTAGTGCCGTGTCAGGATTCGATCCCTCGTCCTTCGCATCTCCAGTCGAGCGCCTTAAACCACTCGACCACGACACTCCCACAGTCCCACTGAATGTTGCATCTTAGGCCTAAACTAAAAAAAACATTGACATAATCCTTGTCAAGGCATCTGGTGTGGGTGAAGCGCAGATCAACACCATTGCTACCTCACCCCCCCCCCATCCCCCTCTCCCTCCTCCCCCTCCCCCTCACCGAGATCAGCTTACCAAAGATGATTTATTACGACGGGTAAAGAAGAAGAAACACAATCTGGTAGGCAACGTCAGATCCGGACAAGCGACCTTAATAGCTGGATGGAATGGTGGTGTTGATAATCATAGCATTACGCCATGCTTATCTACCATTAATTGAACGTATTTCATATATTACGACAAGAATGGTGTACAAAGAAAATCGACAAAAGTTTCTTTGTGTTTATTCTGAACACACTTTAAATGAGGTTCTTGGTTTTCTCATTCGAACCACCAGCAACCTACTGGGTGAGTGCCCGCTATCACGGAGCCAGCTCGGAGTGGAAGTGGTATCCGTTGAATGGGACATTTGACGCCGGTGTAGGGGATAGTGAGGACGGGGATTGTATGATCTACTCCAAGGGTATGACCGTCAGTAAACCACAACAGGAACCCTGTAACTCCACCTACGGCTTCATTTGTGGTGAGTATCAGGCGCGTACACAGGGGGGGGGGGGGGGGTTAAGTATTTTTTTGTGTGAAAACCCCCCTCCCCCTTTTATTTAAAAAAAAAAATATTCCCATGGCTGGCCTACCCCCCCCCCCCCCCTTATTCAGCAGCTGGCTGAGTCGTTGCGAAATTTTCGGCCCGATTCATAAATGTTAACCCCCCCCCCCTTGAAAAAATCCTGCGTATGCGCCTGGTGAGTATACATGCGTGCCAAGGTTATACAAGTATCTTATGGAAAGTTTTGTCGTAGCAAGTATATAATAAACACCTTAATTGAAATATTATGAAATAAGAATTGTACTTTATTACTTTAAAAAGAGAAAAAAAAGACACGAGCTCGCAAAAAGAATTGCGTTTGGTGACCGAGGGATAACGGATATCAATAATTTTAAAATAATTAGAATTTTATTGGGAAGAAGGTAAAACTCATAAACCAGCATTTTCTCCAAAATGCTTGCCTCTTGAACGAAATATTATCCTTATAGAAGGATTGAACCGGACCTGATTCAGCAAAACTTCAGCTTTGACATAATTATATCTAGATCATCTGGATGACCATGCAAATACATTTCATTTTTTTAAAATTCATTTTTAATAGCCATTTTGACGTTTGAAATGTATTGCATAATTTGTTCAATACATTCGTTTGCTGATAGACTTAGAAGTTTTCCATTGCCCAACGTTACTGATAATTATCAACATATTGCGGGAAATATTGTTTCCTGCTCAGCTTACTATAATGTGTCTAGTTAGTAAAATGTCTCATCAATGTCCACAGAGGGTTACGATGCTTGGGGCTCCCAGTGCCGGTGCCCACCCCAGTACTACGGGCCCTTCTGTGAGAAAACTGACGGGTCTGGAACATGTAAGTTATAAAGGCAGTTTGTCCAATTTACATCTAAACGTACAAATTTACCCAATAATATTTTTTATACTGCCCACTTTCGCATATTTCTTCTTAAACTCACTTAAACTAAACTTGATACAAACGCAATGTTGATTCATTTCGATTCTCTTTCGAAATAATTTGTTCATTAAAGAAGAATATGACTTTTATAACGGTCATCGATATTCACAAAGATATATATAAATCGATGCCTTATAAATGCAATTTATGAAAGTTAACCGTTTACATTTAGTTCATTAATAACATGTTCTCATTTTGTTTATATGTTATCACTAAAAATTTACTATTCATCTTCTTAAATGTGTTAAATTTACAAACCCATAGACAGCAAAGCGAACAAATTCTGCGAGGGAGAAAACATTCAGGTGTCATGCGCAGTCGAACAGAAGCGGATTCGCATAGAGTACGCCGCCTACGGTGTATTTCATGACAACATGACGTGCAATGATGGTGTAAACTTTCTAGGAGCTGGTCAGACTTGTTTAGCACGTACATCCTTGGAGAAAACAGCCGCTGCGTAAGTCAGAAATGTTGGTTATGCGAACTTATGTCTGTATTTGACAGTGAAAAGCTTGTAATTTAAGTGGTGAAAATCATTACAATCCGAGACAAAAGTCCGGCAGTACCTCGCTGCCTATAACTTTGTTCATGTCTATAGTATATAGACACGTATATTATTTTAATAAATACAAATCGTTGTATATAGTCCAGAGAAGAAGAAAAAAGGCCAGCAATATTTAGACTTTCCGAGGGATGACAAAAGAGAGGGTCGAATGGCCAATTGGATTTCCGAAATCATGCTCCAAATAAAATAAGATGGGAAACCACCCCCTCCCCGTTTATGACAATAATTTACCCGCCCTGAGACAGAAGGACCGAATTAGACAATTATTAAGAAGTTGTATTGGATAGAATAAAATAGCTGCTTGAAAATACAATAATCATGTCAACACAGGGGGGGGGGGGCAACATCGTCTCACACAATATGTCAACAAATATCCAATCATCGATTAACAATATTATTGAATCAGGAACACCAGCACCACACCCCACAACAACCAACAACAAAAACAACAGATTTTATATTTTACTTCTATATCCTATATAGGTGCAATGGGGAATCATTCTGCGATCTTACAGTAACTAACAGGTTCTTCCAGAATAACCCCTGTATCCCCCAGAAGCATCTGGACTTACGATACCAATGTGTGATAGGTAAGAAAGAGTTTTGTCAATTTAATCCTCGCTTTATCTATTTTCGTTTCTAGGGATCATATCGACAACGAAATGACTCTTGCATTTTGGGTCGATAACTACCTATAATAGTTGATTAAAATTGATACGCATGCTATGAATGTAATATTCACAGTCAATCCTGTGTAATACCAGTGTCCCGTTGTATATTAAGTGGGGTGTGGCTATTCCATTGTGATGGGAAAGGGCGTGGCGGACCAAATAGAGCGATCAGGGAATGTGGAACGTGTTATTACGCTTGAGCATTTAAATGTGAGGGGTGTTGCGGCAAAAGGGAGGGAAGTCACAATTTTTCTTCCGACAGCGACGGGTAAGCCAGTATGTCAAAAATGTGTACCTGGTATGATATTTCTCCTAAACGACACAATGTTACGAGAACAGTTACAGTTACCGGAAAATTGCTCAAGTAATACGAAAACGAAACATTACTTCTTTAAATAACTTCTGTCTTTAGATGACCCAGCCGTCTACAATGCACTCTACACGACAGCTCGAACAGAAGCTCCTATTATGTACTGTAGTGAGAGAGTCTACGTGAATACAACATATGAGGTTACTCCAGAAAATACCACTATCGACAAACCCTGCCCTCAAGGATTTACAGGTAATTTTTCATTTTCATTCGTCACAAGTACGTCTACCTCTTATCAGAAAGAGAAATGATGCCAAGTTCTCATATAACCCTATTTCCTCTAACACCTAACACTATTTCCTCTGCTTTTCCCAAATGAAGAATTCTCAACCCTTAATTTTTTTAAATAGGTCATACTTTTGCTCGAGAAATATGAAGAAGTAAAAAGTAAAGAATTACAAACTATGGGTTAATTTTGTTGATGTTGTCGTTTGTTTTTCTGCCTTTCGATTTATTTTTTAATAAACGATTATCACTGCATGCATGTTAATATTTTTTCATAGTATTGGGTCGACCACTGATAAAAGCTTCTCCTATTGGCTGCTATCAGTGATGTGTCATAATGAATCATGACACAAATAATAAAGGATAAACATGAATTCCTTAAAAAATATCAGCTCTCCTAACTGACTAAGAACGAGGCATTGCCGCATATTAATCCAAATATTCCATGCTTATAATCGTAAAACAACTTGGCATTGTTTACTGAAACAATGTTAAGAACACGTTTACCGATATCTCACGCTCCTATAGATGTCGGCGAAATTGAACTAATGATGGTTTCTTTAAACGATGCCGGCACTATGAATATGACTGACAAAGAAAGCGGACAAAATATACAGTTCCTCAGGTAGACAAAGGAACATCCCTTCACTGCTATTATGTAAAAATGTGTAGAACAGGTGTCACATGCATATTCACCTTTTTACATTAATAGCAGTGAAGGGATGTTCCTTTGTCTACCTGAGGAACTGTATATTTTGTCCGCTTTCTTTGTCCGTCATATTCATAGTGCGGATACGCCTATCGAGAGCCATTGATTACGGTTATGGGACATAGTACTTTTTAGCAATTAACTATCCTTGATTTACTCGCAGGGAAAGTGACATTCTCGTGTTTAGAAGGAGGCATGTGGCAAGACGACGGTCCCGATAAGTCCGGATGCACCGAAATTAGTGAAGCTCAAAAACTGGATGAAGTAATTATAAACACCTAGATAATTATGTGTAGAGGCCTATCATGGTAATTTTTAAAGTCAGACAGGTTAATGAAACTGAGCACTGTTTCATGAAAATTGTCATCAATAACACGGCCAGAGTTATAGAACAAATTTGCTGAGTAGTCAATCAAATGCCACGATTTTAGTAGCTTAAGTTTATCAATGTGTTTTGTTGCTGATATAAAACAGGGAACCGTAAACACGTTCCTGCTTAAAATGAAAGGAAAGACTGGCACCGCGCTGCGCCACTGCCAGTAATTAAAAATAACGGAGAAAATCACGGTTTTGTTGATGAAGAGTCTATTAATTTACTCAATACTCTCCGAAATTAAGTAACGATGAACTCTACGCAACCACAAGTAGTAATTTGGAATATATTGTGTCTTACCTTACCATGACACAAGCTCAGTGTCGAATACGGGACCTTCCGGATCAGTTAATAGCAGTGCTCGATCCACTTAGCCATCCTGCCTCCTAAGAAATCGAAACTCAGTCGCGATGGCTTAGTTGTAGAGCAATGATCTCGTACCATGCAGGGAGGTCCCGGGTTTGAAACCCAGTCGATCACCAAGGCCCCCGGGTAGGACTAGAAGCCGTCGGTTCCCTGGTTGCTTGCTTACAGCATGCTCTCTTAGCAATCAGGTATACATAAATATAAACCATGAAACCATAAAGTATTGAATGTATGGTTTCCAACAGAGGATTACGCGTTAAAGAGTGGGCCTGTATTTTAATCTTCCATCCAGCAAATTTTGGAGGGAACTAAAGAAGCGGTGGATATCGCGGCATCCATCGAATATCTACTCAAAGATGGCAGCACGAAGACGGAGTTAGAAGACAACGAGGTCGTTAATCTCCTGTCCGATTTGAATCAACTCCAGAAAAAGCAGCTGGGTGACTCAGAGAAGACTGATCAAGAACGTATCGATACTGCTACTTCATTTGCAGAGGTAAACATAATTATGTGGTGGTATTTCAGCTTAACGGAGATGATTATTCAGACATATTTTTGGTTTTAAGACAGTTTTAAAGATATAGACCGGTAGTGGTAAAATTGCAGTTCAAGGGATTTGGGTGCAAAATATCCATTCAATATTGTTTAAATATTGCCTTCAGACGTTTAGATGGCAATACTTCAACTTAAATTCGCAACAAAGCAGAAGTATATGCCCAGATGTTCAATATCTATCCAGGCCTGATCGATATGATAATTTACCAATTATATCAATTAGTAGGCTGTTTCTCGGCAAAATTTGTATCATCACGTATTAGTCAAAACATAATCTTTCACATGTAATAAGAGCTTCCATTTCAATTTTTGAGAGGGGGCGTTTCCAAAACTGGTCTACACAAGATCTCCTAAACTTATCTCAGTAAGTTATACAAACTTGTAAATGATACAGCTATTCTTGTTTTCCCTTCCTTTTGACAGCGCACACTGAGTATAGGCAGCGTGCTTCTTAGTTCAGACGGAGAAGATCAACAGAAAGTAAGTAAATCAAGATGGCTGAATAATTATGTAATAATTATGATAATAAATTCGTCTTATTTACCCTTCAACACAATCATGTAAACATTTACATTGCGTTTTAAACTGTCCGGAAGCAATTGAGAAAAGGTTGGTTATGTAATATATAGAAATAAATATACTTTTAGGTTTTGACATTGATTTTTTAAAAGAAATATGGACTTGCTCAAAATCGCATGCACTGCTCACGTGCCATGAAAGTTTGGTCCGAAATTGTCAGGTATTCCTTCAATTTCCTTGTCATATTTCGAATATGAGACTATTTGAAGAGTCATCCTGTTTTTAGGAAACAATTTTACTATGATATTTTTTCGAAGTGGCATACACAGGATGAGAAATATCACGTATTACCTTTCATCTTTATCGTAAATCATTGTTGTAGCGGTTAACAAAGGCGAATATTTTTTTAAATGATGACGTAAAGTGCAAAACGTTACACATTTCTGTATCTTATTATCACACAGAGCCAAGTGAAGACGAGTAAGACATTTGTTGCCCGCAGTTGCCATTTAAGTACGCATTAACATTTGAAAAACTGCGGCGGTTGACCGCGTCTTACCGCGTCTTACCGCGTCATGTCTGAGCGAACTTTAATTCAACCTTCATTTTAATGTCCCTTGTATGCTAATACAGAGCGTATCAGTCAACATCACCACAGTGATGGACGACGTCGCCTTTATCGTAGCTGAAGAACTCGAAGAGAACACTGCCAGAACAGTCTCCACCGACACTATCGGTAAGAAGGGACAAAAACAAAAACAAAAACAACAACAACAACGACAAGAATAATAATAACAATAATAACACAACCATGATTATAATAAATATAATCATAAATATTACTAATACAAGTTAAAATAATGAAAATAATAATAATATTTTGTGTAGAAATAATACCAATTATAGCACTGCTTCTATTACTACTACTACTACTACTACTACTACTACTACTAGTACTGCTACTACTACTACTACTACTACTACTACTACTACTACTACTATTACTACTACTACTACTACTACTACTACTACTACTACTACTACTACTACTACCACCACTACTACTACTGCTACTACTACTACTAATAATAATGATAATAATAAAAAATAATAATACTAATGATAATAATAGTATTATAATAATAATTGGCCACATCATTATCAATAATGCTCTTCCTGCGGACCCTGCAATTATCATTACCTCAGCCATTCATAAGATCCCATTTTAACTTAACTATAGAGAGTTGCAGGTGTGGATTATTGTCTTGCCAAAGTACGTTAGTGGCGGGCTGGGAATCGAACCCTCAACCCTAAGATTGAGAGTCAAGTGAATGAACCACTCTTAAAGCAGGGCTCCCACTTAGCCGAGTTTGAACCTCGAGTTGTGGCGAGCTGGAGCGATCTGATGGCAAGCCGTTTTATTATTAATTGATATCAATTCTTGATATCAAGAAATAATTTTACGTTGTAAAGCAATGGTAATTCTTGATATCAAGAAATCGAATTCGTGATATCAGGAATTCGATTTCGTGATATCAAGAATTGAATTCTTGATATCAAGAAATATGTTTTAATGATAAAACTGCTCACCATAAGATCGCGCCAGCTCGCCACAACTCGAGGCTCCAACTCGGCTAAGTGGGAGCCCTGCTTTATACGACATCTCCACATAATTCTTTGATACATACAAATTCCGTTAAAGTGCCTCGGTAACATCGTTGAAGGTTGATGAAAAAACTGCGCAAATTTTGTATGAAATGTTAACTGATTATATTCCTTATACTGTACAAACCCTCTAGCATGCAAAAAATCCTGAAAAAAAATTCTGAAACCACAAAGATTTTATAGTTTCTTGTGAGGCGTCACTGGTCAACACCCTCTAACAGTAAATTCTCCCAATCATTTTTGAATTTTACCAAACATTGTCCCATGAAAATAAGACAAAAGACAGGCTTTACAAAAAAAATCTTGAACACTTTAATGTCTGGGATGGTATATAGAGCCAATACATAGTTTTGTGACGTTTTACAATCACCTAAAATATAATTAAATTGTATTAATATAGTTGGGAGAATTGCAGAATCGATCAGATCAGTTTTCCCAATTGTTATCATTAATAATGGTCTGTTTTCACTTAAACTTTCAGAATATCTCTAACTGTACATTTATCATTGAATTCACTACCTTAGCACCATTTTCTCTCATCTGAACAATGTAACCAAGTCCCTTTAATAGTTCAATCATAATTTTTCTAAGCATCTCACGTAATATTTTGTGTTATTTTTTGTTTATAGACATGACGTGTGGAAGTGTACCGGCCGGCCGTCAGCAGTCTCTTTCATACCCTGGCGACAAGATGTTTACAAATACGAACATGACGAATACACGAGCTGTAGCCACCATGCCACCCTCGGCATTCGACGATGGATCCAATACAAGTAACTACTTCCGTACTATATGAAGGACATATTTGCTGAGAGAAGAACAAGATAACCAGTCACTTTTTATATGATAGTAATTAGCAGATTAGGGAATTATTTGAAAGTCAGTGCACGGAACAAGGAACCCACGAAATATAGTTTTTCCCTCCCAAAACACGTCATTTGGACGATACAAGCCCCTTATCATCTTAAATTGATTTCATCTTCCATTATGATTCGTCCTTGTCTGAATGATTCCAATAGTCTAAGTCACACATCCGGATTGACACAAAAACGTCTTCACCAATTAATTATATTAATGGAACACGCTTTAATGAAAGCAGATGTACAGATCCACTGTTAACCATGTTTTTTCTATATCATTTATTTCCTACATCAACAGAGAGTACACTCGCTCTATTGGAATACAAGAATATCGATAACATCGGAAACAGAATCTTTCAACCACAGTATGACAATTTTATATTCTTATCATAAACTCTCCAATCGCATACTTGCAATTGTCTTCACTAAGGGTCTGAAAGTATTTGACAATTGCATGCAAGAAGATCACGATAGCGACTACTTTTGAAAATCAATCTAACGCAATTTCGATAGCCTACCTATTGAAATGTGCAAACATGGCAATGACGTATTTCGTTATTCCAACATGATTTTTTTATGGAGCATACAATAGGAAAGTGAAATTTCCCTTGAGTTCATTTTTCGGGAACCAAAAGATGCAACCATTTTCAAGGGACTTCGTCAAGTTCGGTTGCATAAACTACTTGCAAAATGCTCAGATGACAATGTAAATCTCTCACCAAAATGGTAATGGTTATAGATTACTGCGTTTGTCTATTCCAAAATAAAAAAAACGAGCCACTATAACAGTTATTTTGATCGGTCATATTACTAAAATTTTATCTTTTAGAATATCAGGTTAATTTTTGTTGAGGAATTTGCTTACCCAGTAATAGTTGCTCATTATCATTATGAAATAGATTTCCATGTTTTCTTGAAAATATGCGAATATGTACATGTATATAAGTACTTGTATCGAAATTGACGTATTTATGTTTGTGGATCAGACGTTTTACATTCTTGGATTAAATCTATTCAGTTCTTTATCAAGGTGTAATGTGTTATGTTTCAGAAAACAGTTTGAACATTTCGTAACTAAACTGATTTTAGTTTTTGTCGTTTCTCTTAAGTATTCGTGTTTCTTTGTCTTTTCAAAACGGGTCTGATTAATATCTATATTTCTATTATTAAAGGTATGCATCAGATCTAGACGAATTGATCAACAAATCGGTAGTTAACACCATCGTCTTCGGGGCTTCAGCATCCAGGGGAAATACATCAGTCAAGACATTTGCAAGAGGAGAGAAATTCGAGTTCATCCTAAAGCACGAAAACGTAAGAAATCACCCTCCAAAAGTATATACCAGCTCGTATTCTTCGCTCATTAATTAACAAAAGTAAACTAATATTATTCCCAAATACACACTCTCATCTACCGGAAAACGTTGCACAGTGGCAGCATCGAAAAAGCAGGACAACCTCACACTTTGCATCGGTTGAACTTTTTTAGACCCTTTTTTGACCTCGATCGATTACATGTATGTGCCCCCCCCCCCCAAAAAAAAAAAAAAAACAAAAAAAAAAAAAAAAAACAAAAAACAAAAAAAACAAAAAAAAACATCAAACTCTGGCTACGTGCCTGCGTTTGCAAAGGATTTAAGAGGTTTATGTTAGATATTAGATCTGTTTTCTTTGGAAACGGACTCATCAGCATTTATCTAGATAAACGTTTACATATGTCTCTGATGAGTGGCTAGTAAGCTTAGGTGATTGGATTTTAAATTTTCATTTTCAGACAAACCTCACAGGTTCAGTGAGCTGCGCATTTTGGGACTCGACCAACAAGTAAGTAGGCTGGAGTATATCTTTGGTATCCGTCATCACACCTATGAACTTAGCAGAAAAGGGTTGATGAAAATCCTGGAGACAGACACAAACATAATTACATAATTAGTCAAACCTGTCTATAGCAACCGGCCAGGGGAAACACAAAAAGTGGTCTTTGTAAACAGGTTTCTTTAGTACATGTTTCAAGGAGAAACCATTTTCATGGGGGAAAAATGTGGTCCAAGTAGACAGGTGGTCTTTGTAGACAGGTGGTCACTAAAGCAGGTTTGACTGTATATTGAGTTTTAGCACAGTGTTCATTTTGCTCATGCAGGTGAATAAAAAGGATATCCAGCATATTCTCCATTTGAAGCTATTATTACTAGTTTTGCAGTCAACACAAAGGCTAAATAAATACGAATACCAAGGTCAATCCTTTCATCAAAGAGACGCATGAATGTCTGTCTATTCGTATTATACATGGGGTTAAATCAAAGTTTACTAAAGAACCCAGGATCAAGCGAGTTACAAGTGAGTTAGAGTTGACTCATATACGGGTTGTTTTTGGCTGGGTCCCGCCCCCCCCCCCCCCACTCATTGTTATTTAGGGTACGCATAATTATATGTTCCCTCCTTTTGAAAAAAAACCCTAAGTCCGGTGTGTAAAACGGGTTTTTGTGTACTATGAGCCGAACTTTGGTGCGTGAAAAGTACCCCTTTACCGAACATTTTGGTAACACGCATGGTATCCCTCCGATCACGGAGTGGGTGGGGGAGGCCGGGGGGGGGGGGGGGGTGGGGGCGGCGGCTGGGTAGGTGAGATATGTTTTCTGAATTTAAGAATATTGGTATAATGTAAAAATATATGTCAAGGATCAGTATAATGACAACATGTTGTCTTGTTCGTTGATATCACCGGAACAGCTGTGCTAGGCGAACAAGGCTATTCCATTTACACATGTTGTCATTTATGTAATATCACCAACACGTTGTTGTTTTTTTGTCGGTAAAAAAAATAATTTAAAAAAATTAAAAAAAATAATCAAATCAAATTTCAGGACGGAGACGCCTTCGGGCTCCTGGTCATCGAATGGCTGCGTGGTCGTCAAGAGTAATCGAACCCATACCACATGTGCCTGCGACCATCTTACTAACTTCGCCATCCTCCTCGACGTCACAGGCGTCTACCAAGAAGTAAGTGAACTTGTTGCGTTGACCATCTCATAACTAGTTTGAGTGATGGCAATGAGTGTGTGTGGGTGTGTGTGTATTGGGTTTTTACAGACGTGTATCAATCAGATAATGATATTTCGCAGTCGGTTCATAAAAGAGTTACATAGACAATGAAATGAGGTTTATTTGATTTAACACCATCTTGGAATTGTGAAGAAAATAATTGAATTAAAATGACATGAAGATCATGATAACATTTATAAAACTATCAAATTTCAATTTTAAATCTATGTACTATTATTTCATATGTTATATTTATAATGCAATGTAATCATTTATTGTTCAGCCAATGAACAAGATATACATCAATGTTGGTCATCGGATTTAAATTGTTGTTCCTCAAGAATGAATTGGTCTTTTTTTTATGCTTAAAATGAAATTAGATTTCAATATGCATCATAAAGAATGTCACTAAAATCGTGTACTAAGTTCCGAATCTCGGAACATGTTCATCTTCTTGTAACAAAACAAAGTGTGCACGGTTGACACTTTTATCTCTTTATAATCTTCTTCTAGATATCTGATGCCCATATCACAGCTCTGGAGATACTAACAATCGTAGGCTGCTCTGTGTCCATCGGTTGTCTTGCTATCTGCGTCTTCGCCTTCAGTTTCTTCAAGTAAGTCAGTTCTTTCTTCATATCAAAAGGTGCGGGGTCCGAAAACCAGCGCAGCACCATTCCTTGGGCCGTGTTGGAAAAACATTCCTTTACATTTGCTACTCTCCACCCAGGTTTAGATGGGTACCTAATATGCTTGAGCGCTAGTGATGTTGGCTTCGTGGCTCCGCTTTAACTGGGACAATCAGGTCGAAGCGGCATGAGCTCCAATGCGTGACGGTTAAGAGCGCTTAATTATTATAATATTTCAGAACTGATATTGTTGATTTGTCCGCCAATGCAGGCCTGACGTGAGACGTTAATAGTTAGCGGTCTACATACGAATATAATTAGTGTTACTTATACTTATGTACGTTCTTTTATTTGGCTACATTTTGGACAAACATCGATTTATTTTCTGATCAAACATCAAATCCACGGAAGCAACAATTTCCATGTGTCTTATACATTTTTAGAATATAAACTTTCCCCATACGTCAGTTCTTTTATTGGATTGAAATATTAATATCAAATCACAGCAAAACAACCACATATGCGTTTGGTATGTAAGCCTACATATTTGCTTTCTGGTCAAAGATTTCATTCCTCGCATTCAAAAGCATCCCTATATTCAATTTGATATAGCACCGACTGAACTAATTTTTGTATTTCTTCCTCTCCGGTTTAAAGATGGAAGCATATCAAGTTTTTAGGGCTTGTTTCTTTGTTTAAATTTACTTGAGTGATGACTCAACAACAAACTATTTATTGCATTTCAATGTTTTCTTTGCTTGCATGCTATGCTTAGCAGTACTTTCTTATTTTTCTTCCAATCTCGTGTAATCTGCTCTGGTATAATGTTAATCCTAGTATTTTTATACCCTTGCTTGCATGTAGATCACTACGGAATACCCGAACAACAATCCATCGCAATCTGTGTATCTCCCTCCTGACGGCTCAACTTCTCTTCTTAGTCGGTGTGGAGAGAACGGAGAACGCTGTGAGTATGATAAGGCATCGAAACTTATTGTGCCGTCCTCAACACAGGACACTCAGGGGCGTCGCTAAATTAATAATTTCTGTTGGCATATTACTGTTTGCACTTCGTTCAAACATAATACATTATAACTGTATACATTTGCTGACCCTTTGTTCGTGTTTGGTTGCTTGGATAATGTTCTGCTAATGTATTAGCAGTATTGATTCGATTCCCTGCTTAAAACCATTTACAATGATTTGAAATGTCTTCTCTTTGGTCATTTTAGGGACTTTTAGATTTGCGTCGACTGCTACATGTGACGCTCTTTTAAGGCACACATAGCAGCCCACGTTGTCGTCGTGCAAATCTAAAAGTCCCCGTTAGTACTGAGAAGACATCTACCCTACGTTTAAGCTTATCTGAAAAGGGAAATATGTTATTTTGGGTCTCATAATTTTTCTACAGGAATATATCTGTTTGCTCTTTACTGTATGTTTATAAAAAACAGTTTATGATTATCTTGAAGACGGCGCGTTACATTACCCCCACATTATTGTTTTGCATCCATTTAAAGCTTGAGCAGTTCGAAATATCAGTTCATCTCCTACAAATTGAATTTGTTTACACACTGTAGCCCTAATTTAATATGTAATCACGTCTTTTTTACTGCACACGTAGAAATATAGGATACTATATGATCTAAACATTTCACCTAATCATCAATTTTACTCTTTTTTTTAAAGATTGTATGCTCAGTGATTGCCGCCATCCTGCACTACACCTTTCTGTGTTCCTTTGCATGGATGGCACTGGAGGGTATTCAACTATACATCATGCTGGTACACGTGTTCTCAACCAGTAGTAAGGTGTTACCATACTACCTGGCAGGCTACGGTAAGTGCCAAGTCGGTGTAAGTTGTGATGAGTGTTAGGTGTTACCCTTTCTACGGTAAGTGCAAAGTCGGTGTAAGTTGTGATGAGTGTGAGGTGTTACCCTTTATACCTTTGCATGCTGTGGTCATCCGAGACAATTTGACAGTCAGGTCATGTTGCAGTGGAAAGGATGTGTTAGCAAGAGCATTGCCATTTTCTCCCTTCTCTTTCTTTTCCATGGGGGGGGGGGGGGGGAGGAGGAATGGGGGGGGGGGGGGGTCAACAAAGTGAATATAATGAACAATTTAATATGAATAATTAGTTGACAGTTTGACGAAATGCTACGAGTGCTGACAAATCTCTGTAAATCCGATGAATACTATTATTTTAATATAATTTACGCCTTTACTTTTTTTAGGGGAGGCGTGACCTCCTATTCTCCTACTTCTTCTACACGTTGGTAGATTTCATTCGTTTTGTTGTTGTTGTTGTTGTTGTTGTTGTTTTTTTTTTTGGGGGGGGAGCTAAAGTCCAATGTTTATTACTTGTTCAGATATTTTCTTTCTTTCATATAATTTTATATCCAGGTTTGCCCGCAATCGTGGTTGCTGTAGCAGGCGGGATAAGTAAGGGCGAAGGGTACGGACAAGAGCAATAGTAAGCAATCGATTAATTCTTCTTCTTCTTCTTCTTCTTCTTCTTCTTCTTCTTCTTCTTCTCCTTCTCCTTCATCCCCTCCTTCTTCTTCCTCCTTCTTCTTCTTCTTCTTCTTCTTCTTCTTCTTCTACTTCCTCTTTCTCTTCCTCTTCTTCTTCTTCTTCTTCTTCTTCCTCTTCTTCTTCTTCTTCTTCTTCTTCTTCTTCTTCTTCTTCTGCTTCTTCTTCTTCTTCTTCTTCTTCTTCTTCTTCTTTTTTTTCTTCTCCTTCTCCTTCTTCTTCTTCTTCTTCTTCTTCTTCTCCTTCGTCTTCTTCTTCTGCTTCTTCTCTTCCTTTCCCTGCTTCTTCTTCTTCTTCTTCTTCTGCTTCTTCTTCTTTTTCTTCTTCTTCTCCTTCTTCTTCTTCTTCTCCTTCTTCTTCTTCTTCTTCTCCTTCTTCTTCTTCTTCTTCTTTTTCTTCTCCTTCTTCTCCTTCTTCTCCTTCATCTCCTTCTTCTTCTTCTTCTTCTTCTTCTTCTTCTTCTTCTTCTCCTTCTTCTTCTTTTTCTTCTCCTTCTTCTCCTTCTTCTCCTTCATCTCCTTCTTCTCCTTCTTCTTCTTCTTCTTCTCTTCTTCCCTTCTTCTTCTTCTTCTCCTTCTTCTCCTTCTTCTTCTTCTTCTTCTTCTTTTTCTTCTCCTTCTTCTCCTTCTTCTCCTTCATCTCCTTCTTCTTCTCCTTCTTCTTCTTCTTCTTCTTCTTCTTCTTCTCCTTCTTCTCCTTCTTCTTCTTCTTCTTCTTCTTTTTCTTCTCCTTCTTCTCCTTCTTCTCCTTCATCTCCTTCTTCTTCTTCTTCTTCTTCTTCTTCTTCTTCTTCTTCTCTTCTCTTCTTCTCTTCTTCTTCTTCTTCTTCTTCTTCTTCTTCTCCTTCTCCTTCATCCCCTCCTTCTTCTCTCCTTCTTCTTCTTCTTCTTCTTCTTCTTCTACTTCCTCTTTCTCTTCCTCTTCTTCTTCTTCTTCTTCTTCTTCCTCTACTTCTTCTTCTTCTTCTTCTTCTTCTTCTTCTTCTTCTTCTTCTTCTTCTTCTGCTTCTTCTTCTTCTTCTTCTTCTTCTTCTTCTTCTTCTCCTTCTCCTTCATCCCCTCCTTCTTCTTCCTCCTTCTTCTTCTTCTTCTTCTTCTTCTTCTTCTACTTCCTCTTTCTCTTCCTCTTCTTCTTCTTCTTCTTCTTCTTCTTCTTCTTCTTCTTCTTCTTCTTCTTCTTCTTCTTCTTCTTCTTCTTCTTCTTCTTCTTCTTCTTCTTCTTCTTCTTTTTTTTCTTCTCCTTCTCCTTCTTCTTCTTCTTCTTCTTCTTCTTCTTCTCCTTCGTCTTCTTCTTCTGCTTCTTCTCTTCCTTTCCTGCTTCTTCTTCTTCTTCTTCTTCTGCTTCTTCTTCTTTTTCTTCTTCTTCTCCTTCTTCTTCTTCTTCTCCTTCTTCTTCTTCTTCTTCTTCTCCTTCTTCTTCTTCTTCTTCTTTTTCTTCTCCTTCTTCTCCTTCTTCTCCTTCATCTCCTTCTTCTTCTTCTTCTTCTTCTTCTTCTTCTCCTTCTTCTTCTTTTTCTTCTCCTTCTTCTCCTTCTTCTCCTTCATCTCCTTCTTCTCCTTCTTCTTCTTCTTCTTCTTCTTCTTCTTCTTCTCCTTCTTCTTCTTCTTCTTCTTCTTCTCCTTCTTCTCCTTCTTCTTCTTCTTCTTCTTCTTTTTTTCTTCTCCTTCTTCTCCTTCTTCTCCTTCATCTCCTTCTTCTTCTCCTTCTTCTTCTTCTTCTTCTTCTTCTTCTTCTTCTCCTTCTTCTCCTTCTTCTTCTTCTTCTTCTTCTTTTTCTTCTCCTTCTTCTCCTTCTTCTCCTTCATCTCCTTTTTCTCTTCTTCTTCTTCTTCTTCTTCTTCTTTCTTCTTCTTCTTCTTCTTCTCCTTCTTCTTCTTCTTCTTCTTCTTCTTCTTCTTCTTCTTCTTCTTCTTCTACTACTGTTAATCTTCAAAGGGCTATCTCAACAATATTGTATTTTATTTACCAATCAAGTATATCGATTTATCTACCACTAGTTGCTGGCTGTCTACCGATCGTGGATTCATCTGGAGCTTTGCTGGACCTGTCGCTTTCATCATCTTGGTAAGGAATGGATTTCAAATTCTTTTCATTAAAAATTAAGTGACATTTAATCATTTAATTTATGTATAAGAAATTAGTCAATCATTGCCAACAGTTGTTTCGAAAATAAAGAACCCTGTGGAACGTGAAAAAAAAAAAATCATTGCCACTATTGAAATCATTTGATCGTAATATTGAATAGTATCATTTCAAAATCTTGAAATTAAAAAAAAATGATGAGACAAAAATTAATAGGATTAAGTTGAGAAATTCTCCTTTCATTTAGATGTTTACAATTTGTATGTGTACAACTGCCATGGTCGTACAGATGCATGGTGAATATTTGCTATACCAATCAAATAAAATAAAAAGGAATCATGATAATATTAGCGATGACATGAGATTATCTTTTGTTCAAAAAGAGGTTTTCGAAGTGGGTGTACATGTACATGACTGACTGGTATCACAGTATATTTATTTTTCTTTTCCAGGTGAATTTCGTGTTCTTGGTAGTGTCTATCCGTATCGCCTACTCTGGCCGTGCTGCAGTCAGCAAGGACGCCACCAACTCACAGAATATCAAGTAATTTGAAATAAAGAGTTCATTTCAAAAATTGGGTTAAAGTGTGGTACGGTATGTCAATGAAACAGCTCCCGTAAGATTTTTGTTCCAAAGTTGATTTTTTTTTTTTTTTTTTTTTTTTTTTTTTGCCTTTTTGGATTCATTGGGGTCCAAGCTATCAGAAATTGGTGGGGTTCAAATTTTCCCGAAGACACCAAATTTCCCTATTGCGCGTTATATATGCCATTTTGGCGCCCAATATGGACCTCCCAGGAAATGAAGGAGGGGTCTGACAATTTGAACCCTGTCATTTTGGGGCAATTGGGACCCTTTTGAAGCCAAAACAGCAAAAAAAAAAAAAAAAAAATCAACTTTGGCAAAAAAATCCTACGGGATTACATACCATACCGCACTATTAGGGTTAGGATTAGGGTGAGGGTTAGTGTCAGGGTTAGGGCTGCATACCACGGTGCTTCTGTGTTTGTTTCGTTTTTCGTTTATGTACATCGGGGGTAGGGTACCTTGAAATGCTAGAGCGCCGCAATGGCAGCACAGCTAAAGCCGGGGTAATAATCTCCAAGTTTGGAAGCGCTTAGTGATTCTAATAAGCGCTATATAAAAACTGAGTATTATTATTGTTATTAAAATGTATTACGGGCAACAACAATAACATTAACAAAAATGTCCTGATATGGACTATCACATGATAGTTAGCAAAATGGAGGTTCAGTTTTTCTTACAAGCAAGATTCAATAATAACGACAAAACAAAAGTAACAATGAATAACACAACATAATCATTACTGTACAGTAATGATAATTATTTGTTCGATGTGTCGATAATGCTGAACAATTCAAACGGATGATAATATAAACGTTTCCAATGCTGTTAAATGGATCGAATTGCAATTTCCAAAATTGTTATGAATTAGACATTGAATGGGTTAAGTTTCACTGCTATATATACTTGTGTTTGATTGTCCTCATCACAAAATCTATCATTGTTGATTGTGGTAGTCATTAGATTAATTGTGAGATCAAGTCAGTTAAATCATTAGTCTTATCAAGACCCTGTTTCATAAAACTTGTTATCAATAACAAAATATGCTTAAATCCTATGGCAAATTAGCTCTCTACCAATCAGCTGGCATGATTACGGTAGCTTATAACAGTTAAAGTAACTTGTTATTGAGAACAAGTTTTATGAAACAGGACCCAGATTGATATGATGATTATGAACCAAGTGAGTTGCATTGATGTAATGCTGTAAATGATTTGTCTGTATTTGCAGGATATGGATCAAGGGGGCAGTGACTTTGACCTTCCTCCTTGGAAGCACATGGGGTGTAGGGTTCTTCTTTTTGAGCGGGGCATCTATACCCATGGCCTACGCCTTCGTCGTACTCAATTCCTTACAGGTGAGGACACGCCCTTAGGTTACGATGTCAAATGTGTGCATGTAAAACATCATCTGTATACCAGGCCCCGTATTCAATTCCATACTGAAGTACTAAATTTAAACTTTTTACTTAGTATTTGGCTTAAGTAAATTACTTAGACAAAATTGAGATTCAATTAATTTTCAAGTATTTTACTAAAGTAAAGTATGATTTTGTCTTAGTAAATGACTTAAGTATTTCACTTAAGGTTGGTATTCAAATCTCTTTCGTGAAATGATGCCCAGCAGCCCAGGACCCTGTCTTATAAACAGTTGCGATTAATCGTAACTTATTTGCGATTGATATCAATCGCAACTATGAACATAAGAGATAGGAGAATGTAAACTTGCGATTGATTGGAGGACTTGCGACGGATTCGAATCAATCGCAACTCTTTATAAGACGGGGCCCAGGGCATCATTTCGCGAGACCGTCGTAAACCAGGCGCGGATCCAGGATTTCTTGGGGGGGGGGCCAAATTTGAAATTATGCGAGCCAAATATTGGTACGTTATGGTGACCAACAGTGACGTAATGCGGGGGGGGGGGGTCGGTGCAGGGGGGGGCGAGTTTCCCCCTCCCAGGCTTTGACGTTTCATTATATTATTAGAGAAAGAAGACGATTCGTTGTACCGTTCTCGAAAATAAATCTCGTCTGAATTTAGATTTTCTCCTCCCGCGCTAAGCGCGGAAAATTTTACGATTTATTAAATTATTAGAGAAAGAAGACGATTCGTTGTACAATTCTCGACTCTTAATCCTTGTCTAAATTCAGTCCCACCCCCTCCCCCTCCTGCGTGAAGCGCGGAAGCATTGACGTTTTATTAAACTATTAAAGAAAGAAGACGATTCGTTGTACCGTTCTCGAAAATAATTCTCGTCTGAATTTAGTTTTTCCCCTCCCGCGCTAAGCGCGGAAAATTTTACGATTTATTAAATTATTAGAGAAAGAAGACGATTCGTTGTACAGTTCTCGACTCTTAATCCTTGTCTAAATTTAGTCCCCCCCCCCCCCTCCTCCTCCTCCTGCGCGAAGCGCGGAAGCTTTGACGTTTTATTAAACTATTAAAAAGAGAAGACGATTCGTTGTACCGTTCTCGACCCTTTATTCACGTCTGATTTCAGTTCCCCCCCCCCCTCCCGCGCAAAGCGCGGAAGCTTTTACGTTTCATTAAATCATTAGAGAAAGAAAACGATTCGTTGTACAGTTCTCGACTCTTAATCCTTGTCTAAATTCAGTTCCTCCCTTCCCCCTCCTGCGCGAAGCGCGGAAGCTTTGACGTTTTATTAAACTATTAAAGAAAGAAGACGATTCGTTGTACCGTTCTCGACCCTTTATCCTCGTCTGATTTCATTTCCCCCCCCCCCCTCCCGCGCAAAGCGCGGAAGCTTTTACGTTTCTTTAAATCATTAGAGAAAGAAAACGATTCGTTGTACAGTTCTTGACTCTTAATGCTTGTCTAAATTCAGTTCCTCCCTTCCCCCTCCTGCGCGAAGCGCGGAAGCTTTGACGTTTTATTAAACTATTAAAGAAAGAAGACGATTCGTTGTACCGTTCTCGACCCTTTATCCTCGTCTGATTTCAGTCCCCCCCCTCAAGCTTTGACGTTTCATTCAATCATTAAAGAAGAAAACGATTCGTTGTATAGTTCTCGACTCTTAATCCTTGTCTAAATTCAGTTCCTCCCCCTCCCCCTCCTGCGCGAAGCGCGGAAGCTTCTACGTTTCATTAAATCATTAGAGAAAGAAGACGATTCGTTGTACAGTTCTCGACTCTTAATCCTCGTCTGAATTCAGTTTCCCCCCTCCCGCGCGAGGCGCGGAAGCTTTTAATCTTCATTTAATCATTAAAGAAGAAGACGATTCATTGTACCGTTCTCGAAAATAATCCTCATCGGAATTTAGTTCCTCCTCCATCCCGCGCGAAGCGCATAAGCTTTACGTTTCATTAAATAATTAAAGATTCGTATTACCGTTCTCGCCTCTGAATCCTCGTCTCAATTCATACCCCCCCCCCCCTCCTCCCCTCCTGCGCGAGGCTTTGACGTTTTATTATTAGAGAAAGAAAACGATGCGTTGTACCGTTCTCTATACTCTTAATCCTTGTCTGAATTTCAAAGATGTTCTTTGTCTGCTCCTTTTTCTTCCTACGTCCTCTTTCGATTGGGGGGACCGCCACCCCCCCCCCCCCCCCCCCTGGCTACGCGCCTGCAGTCAGATAAACACATCTTGATACCTTGTCCGACCCCGCAAGCTCAGGGGTTTAAGGCAATAAATTACGGTCAGATAAGCATTCAGGGGCCCGCCTTAGGGTCCCTGGTGGGGTCGAGGCGGCGGAGCCGGCCCCGGAAGCTCAGGGGTTTTAGGCGTTTAATTAAGGTCAGATGAGCATATTTTTGTGTATACCTTATTATTTTGTGACACTGGCAAGTCACTATTTGGCGTGGGGTCCAGGGGGCGGAGCCCCCCTAAAATCAAAGGTTTTAGGCATTAAATTACCGTCAGATGATCATCTAAGGGCCCGCCGTAGGGCCCTAGATGGAATCCAGGGGGTAAAGCCCCCGGAAGCTAAGGGGTTTTAGGCATTTAATCACGGTCAGATGAGCATATTTTTGTGTATACCTTATTATTTTGTGACACTGGCAAGTCACTATTTGGCGTGGGGTCCAGGGGGCGGAGCCCCCAAAAATCAAAGGTTTTAGGCATTAAATTACCGTCAGATGATCAACTAAGGGCCCGCCGTAGGGCCCTAGATGGAATCCAGGGGGTAAAGCCCCCGGAAGCTAAGGGGTTTTAGGCATTTAATCACGGTCAGATGAGCATATTTTGATGCCTCGAGGCTCTCGATCTCGTACCTCGGGCCCTGACATGTAGGAATCTCAAGAATCATATTTTTTGCCTGGTTGTAAATTTAGGAATTTTGTTATTTTCCAACAAACACATACAAACGTATAATTTACTAAAAAGTGAGGAAAAATTTCGGAAATTATGTCATTTCAGCATTATTTGTAATACACCGTTGTGGAATCAGAAATAAACCACGTTTGAATTTGATTTCCCCCAAGCCCCCCCCCCCCTCTATCAGTACGCCAGTATCTCCTCTTTTTTTATTTCCCTTTCCTTCCTTCTCTCTTATTTTTTTTTGATGGGGGGGGGGGGGGGGTTAACAGCCTGGGAGGCAAGGCTCTTTCGCCCCCCCCCCCCCGATCTCCTTCTTCTCCCTTTACTTTTATTCTTCCTCTTCTTTCTTTTCCTTTTTCTCCCTTTTCCCTTTCTCCCTTCTTTCCCTTCTTCTCTCTTTTTTTTTTTTTTTTTGGCGGGGGGGGGGGGCCAAGGCCCGCTCGGCCCCCCCCCCCCTGGATCCGCGCCTGCGTAAACTGTACAATTTCGGCTACCCCGAATGATAATGTTATGGTATTTTTTTATTTGTTCTAAAACTTGACGTCTGTGATGACTTTAAACGTGATTATTAAGTCGAATTTATTAAACATCAAGTTAGACCAGCCATAGTTCATATTAGTTCCTTGGGCTAAATATACACTCGGGTTAAATAAAGCTTAAGAACAGTCTCGAGTTTGATTTGATAGAATAAGGCCTTAAGGCACTCTATCAAAACAAGTATACACTCTGAAATATGGATTGGGTCCCATTACAATATCCAAATCACGTCTCATAGTATTTAAAAAATAAAAAAACAATATGGAAATGTGATTTAAAATCATATCAATGTAGGGACATCGTTTTGTTTAAAAAGGTCACTTTGCACTGTAAAATAGGAGTTTCATCGCACTATTAAAATCCTTAAATTGTGCACTGTTGCTATTGGAATCATTTTCAAGTTGAGAGATAAAACTGCTCAGGTCTACCTTTGATATGAATCGTCTATCTCCTTGATGTTTTTAAGAGACTGAACTTCGACCTCTTATAATTATTATATGATATTTTTTTCTCTCTTTTTCTCAGGGAATGTTCATCTTCATCTATCACTGTTTGGGTAACGACCGAATCAAGAAGGAGATGGCCAAGTTTCTACTTCGTCAGCCATGCCTGCCTGATTGTCTAAGGGTCAGACTCGAAGTTGTCGCTCGCGTCGGTAGCAATGTGTACAGCTTAACTCAAAGCTCAACAGTATCGGTAAGATAAAGACTGGACAACACTTTTCAAATCATTCCTCACCAAACTATCTTATTTCCCCTCTTATAATCCATTTTACTTTCATACAAAATACTCTTCGTGGGAACTTCAGTTATTCCCCTTGGTAATGCTGATGGCATTATTTTGTACAACCTTACAGAACTCCACATTAAATTGGATTCATGAAAAGATTTTCCTATTTTTCGCCGGGACATAATTTTGTGGAGAAAGAGCGGCAGGAGGGAGGGGGTCGATCCACAACTTTTGATAAACACAATACGTTATTCAATCGGAAATAGAAAATATTTATTTATTTATTATCAATGTCGGTTAGTGTAATAAATTGGTATTTTCCGGCCCGTTTAAACTTGGATGGCCGGAAGCTGCATATGGGTGCTTTGAAAAAAAAATATGTTTGAAATCTTATATATTTATGTTTTCTATCAAAGACGGTGTTTTTCTCCAAAGGGCTTACTCCTGTCTGTAAGTGTTGTGGACTTCAATCTTTGTTCCCACTGAAATAAGTTCAAATCACAGACGACACAGAAACGAGACAAACTTTCGATCTGTTTCCTTCGGGTTTTATCGTCTCATTTCCCTACAATTTTAAACATACGTTTTATCCATTATTTTTTTCTTCCTCTTTTCTTTTCTTTAACCCATCTATTTTTACAGACCAACAAGAAACCTGACAGTAAGTATTCTACGACTCATGTTCTATTCATAATGATTAAAGGACACAAACAAATAATACAAAATGAAGCTCTCCATTATAATTCTGCCAATCATTTACGAGTCACTACAACCTGTCAAAAAATGTATATGATAAATATACATATCTATATTGTTATAGGATTTGTGTTATTGTATGGTCTTTACAGTATTAATCTTGGGTTGGTGCAGACTTATATAAATTATCATTTATTCACTATTATTTAATTTGAAATAAACAGATTAATAGATTATAACTAAAAAAATGAAAACACGACAACTTAAAAAGGGCATCCTCTGATCACCTGCCTTGCTGCTCAAAGACTATCATGAATAATCATTGAGGTGGTCAAATCTAATATTTTTTATATCTTTTATATTTTGTTTGCATTACAAGAGTAAAAGGAAGTTTCAGATAGTCAATGAAGTAGCGTGAATACACATGCCATGGATGGGACACGGCATGGTAGGGGATGATAATAATAATTTTGTTTAACCAGGGAGGCCCCATTAGCATCAGTCCTGTTCTTCCTAAGGGCCAGGCGCGGATCTAGGGGAACCGAGCGGGCCTTGGCCCCCCCCCCCCCCCTGACCCTCCCCCCCCCCAAAAAAAAAAAAAAAAACGGATATAAAGGGGGGGGGGGTAATAAATACAAAATATCGGCCGGCGCGATTTTTCAAATTTTCGGGGTCAAAATAGAAAAAAAATAAGTGCTCACTATAGGTAGAGCAGTGGTCTCGTAATCTGATGACCCGGGTTCGAAGTGCTCTATGGTAAGGGATTAATCCTCAATACCAGGTCCGTCGGAGAGGAGCTAAAGCCTTTGGTCCGCTGGTTGCTTTCTTAGCAGTCAGGTATTAATAAACACCACTACCACCACCACTAGATTCCTTGAAAGTGTTTGCAAACGTGCCATACTAATACCTCCGCAATATTTTGTTTTGCAGCTGTTGCTCTTTCAGAGAAGAAGAAAGACGTGGTTCATCCCGTGGTCTGTGTACAGGACGTCGATGAGGATGATGGCAAGCCCAGGTCCTGGCTCTACAACCGTAATGGAGCCGAGGAGACCAAGGTGATTCCTCCCTCCGACTACCCTGAACCAGACTACTATTAAGTCTACAGCGGAATAATTATATCCAAATCATAAGACCCGCTTTTAAACTGTCCAGACTCAAGACTTACCTTTTCCTTACGTTTACCTTTCCTGACAAGTGACGATTCTAAAATCAGACTGCTGTGAACTCTTCAGATAAAGTGGTTATCCTGTCGTTGACTATCCCTCGAGCAGGACTATTGACCGCTCTTCAACTCAGTCACTAGTACTGACTGCCCTGAATGAGATTGTTTCAGATTTGTACATAGACCAAGATTATCCCTGTAGCTGACTATAATTTATAGCCGATCGGACTTTGTTTAATTCGACGGTGGAAGAGGCCAGGGATTATCCCTGCCGCTGACTATCTTGAACCAGATTATTACGCTTTCTGAAAATGTAAAGATACCAAATTTATTCGTGTTACTGAACCCACGAAGGGACTACATACCGCTGAATAGATCTTAGTGATCAGAGCCGCTGACTACCAACTCTTTAGCTGAAGAGATTGTGGATATCCTTGCAACTGACTACCCTGAAACAGACTATTGCTGAGTCTGCGGAGAATATAGCCGACTACTCTGAACCGGACAATAACCAGTTCGTCACAGAACAGAGTTATCCCTTCGACTGACTTTTCGGAATCTGATTGCTACTGATTCTTCATGACTATAAGTTTATCCCTATAGCTAAGTGACTACCCCGGATAGGACTAGTACCAGTTCTCTATTCGACGAGACAGAGCCACCCCTGAGCCTGACTACTCCGAATCAACTGCTACCATGCCCGTCTTTAAAGAGCAAGGTCATTCCTACTACCCCTGACCAGACTACTACCACTACTACCAAGATACCTTTGCTTGTAGTGATGCCCTGACTATGCCGAATTGTCTAGGTATAGGGGTGTATGATTTAGGCGAAGAAGCCAAAAGTATTCCAGTGGCTGATTTACATCGAGCCGGGACTACTCAAAATCAGTTTAGCCGCAAAGACCAAGGTTAATTTTGTTTACTATCCCAAGATGGACTACTACCGATTCTACAAAAGACCAAGTACATGCGACTGACTGTGCCTACTTCGAGCCAGACTTTGACTGAAATTAGAGCTGAACAAACGTAATTGAACTATTACAATACCCAGAGAAGTTACATGTGCAGACCTATAGATTGATGTCATCAAAAACCTCGGGGTAAAATTTGATTTATACGAAAGGGTAGACAGTACCGGGATGCTTTTAAATGTTCGCAACAATGTGCAATTTTGTGATAATTATCGTTCTGTTTATGATATGAGAACGGTTATATCTAACATCATGGCGAAAATTTTGCAAAGAAAGTACACAACAACTGTCACTGTCTAAGATATTGTTTATTGGCTTTGACCAGAAAGGGACACACTTTTTTTAAAACAAAGCAATTTAAAGAGGTGATGTGATTTTTGAAGAACAATGTTGTGTATACTTGCAATACTATTGTAACATGTATAATTGGAATATTAGGCAGCAAACGCAGTACTTTGGAAGCAATATGGTTAACTTATTGATAAGAAAGTAAAATTCGGGGAGGTTGCGTTTTTTTATCTTTGTTTTCAATGTTTGCAGTGATAAAAAGCAGATTCGTGTGATTTTTTTTAAAAATTCATTTAGTTTGTGTACATATCCTCCTGTATATCGACCTTCTGTGATATATGACTATGACCAGCTCCCAACCTATAACTATGGGACTGTGATTTTATTTTCGTCTCGTGTGAATTGAATATATATAGAGAATTTGTTTGATATTTTTATATTGCAAGTTGACAAGCAAAATAAACATACATCATATGATCAAGATGCATGGCAATATTTTAAGCATCTCTTTTGTATATTGGAAGTCAATTGCAACCATATTTGCAAAACCTTTATGTTAGCAATATTGTTGGTACATCAATTTATTGATTTATGAAATAATGTTACATGAAATGAAATGAGGGTTACACGCTAGAAATATGAATGCTTTGTAAATTTAGTATTTCCTTTCATCATTTTGGCTTAAATCTGTGATAGAATTTGCTTGCATTTGCTGTGGAAAGTCAATTTTTTTCACTAATCACCTTTTGAAATAATTTAGTGACATTCCTTGTGTATGTACATATGTCACTTAGGCCACCGTTTAGTGCTTTGTAAAAAGTAGAATTTTTAAAATTACAACTAACTCCAAAAGTAAGTTTATATAGCAATGTAAGTAAATATCATGTATAGCTTTATCGATTGTAAATACAATTTTGATCATTCCAGTTATAAACGTACGTGTTGATATTTTTGTGGCAGGAAATTGTCTCTAATGTCAATTTATTCTGGTCCATGTGCCAACCTTTTGATTAAATGATGTATTGCAATAAATGCGAGGCAGTTTATTGAATGGATAGAGAGTGCGAAATAGAAAGAAAATATTGAGACAGATGTAATAAGCGTGCCAAGTGAGAAATATTGTGGATCATATAGGATAAAACTAGGAGTAAGAAAAGGGGGATAGATATTGACCGAAGCGAACAAAAAGTTGCAAGCATTAATTGGTTTATTTCACAAGAAACAACATCGCAAATACTTTGGAGATATCAACTTAGGGGCAATTTCAATATTCTATTGTTTTTTTCCACGGAAACCATGTTCGGATGACGTAATAATGTGATCGTAATCATTCGCACACGGCTGTTGAATTTGGCTTAGGTTGAATTTGGGAAAGTGTTTTGCGATCGGGTTCAGAATAAGGACACCTTTTTTTAACAATGTAAATGTGGTTTCCTCAGCGATATATATTTCCTTTTATAAAGTTAATAGAGACCGTTATTGCGTGCATGATGTTGCATAATTATCAATGCATGTTTTGAGTGATAATGTTGCTATACTTTATTGACTGATTGAAAGAATTGAAACAATGTTTATATAGATTTCTGTTATCAAAATAATCGTTTAATGACTCTGTATGGGATTTGTATACCTGAACATTTTTATATAATGTGCTGTTTGAGAGGGGGGTCATTTTCAACCATCTAGGAAGCATCTTGGTTGCATAGCAATCCATTGCGCATACTCACTTCATCACAGAAAGAATTGCACAATCATAAATGATTTAAATATGTGAATTTATGATGTTTTGTGGCCAAATGTACAGTACTCCGTACCAGTACTCCAACACCAAAACATAAATGAAAAGAAAATACCATGTCCCTGAATGCATTTCATCTGTAAAGAATTGGCTTCAACGTTGAGAGTTGGCATGCGGTTATGTGATCTAATTGAAAGTTTGACATTGAAGGAAACGTGTTTTTTTTTCTCCACATTTTTTGTTTAAAAATTCAATTTTGGAAAGCGTGAGATAAGAAAAGAGAGAACAAATTTATTTTCTGATGAAGATTGTTATGCATATATTTGATAATGTCTTTGAAAAGAATTGAAATAGTTGATTTAATTCATTTTAATTATAAAGAAGTGCGTGCCACATGTATATAGCTGTATGCGACTCATCAAAGTCTTTCTAATATTTGTAATATACTTTTGACTCTAAGTATTTTGATTGTGTTATAACCGCCTTCGAGATCATTGGGATGAGACGCTATACGATTTGCCCTCATTTTAAGAATGTCCAATTATTTTTTAAAGTGGTTTATTTAAGATAAGTTCAGTCGCATTTCGACGGTATAACTTCTATAAATTATTTTTCAAATTCGCCTTCATTATGAGAATATCCTTGTTGGTTTGATAATGGCTTTAAGGCCAAATAAAAACAATATTTTACTTTGTCGTTCCTTCCTCCTTCCTCGATTCAATTTTTTTGTTTTGTTATTATAATTTTGTTCTGGAATTAAATGAATACTAATCTGAAAACATCTTGGCAATATAATGCAGTTTTACGTTGTTTTTAGCATCTTTGGTGCACTTGCTATGAGATTTGAATTGACAAATAATTTTCTTTGTATAATTACATGGATTTGCCTCCTCTTCATTTTGGAAAAAAATGTCGACGAAAAACTAGAAATCAATTTAAATTGGCCTTATTTGAGGATGAAATTTAGTCGAGAAGGTGTGGAATCTTTGTTTCGATTCCTGTCAAACAGGAAAGTCTGACTTCTGACAAGTCGAAGAGTTCATATCGGTCACCGAGAACATGGAGACCAGTCTTCTTTGCTTCGAACCTCGTCACATTTGATTTATAATGTAGAAACATTTCGCTACTATATTCTGCCAAATTATCATATTTTCAATTGTGGAAATTCATCTGTTTTCAAATCACAATCGTGCAGGCCTCATGGCTAAACAATCCAAATTATTTCAAAAATACTAAACAATCAGTTAAAAGGCAGATAATTGAATTACTTGTAATCGAATTGCTTGTGAAGTCATTTCAAACATATTTAAGACATGATTGTGTTTCTTTCAGAGAAATTTAATGTTTCAAAATTTGCCTTAGATTTAAATAAAGCTAAAATGAATAGTCGACCTCAAATACTTGTTTGATGCTTTTGTTATTTGCAGGCTTACAGTCTAATAGTAATAATTTATTTACATGAAAAAGACAGATAAAGAGATAGGAACACAGAATGTGAGGTGAGGAAGAAGAGGGAAATTGAAGAAAGGGCGAGAGAGAGAGAGAGAGAGAGAGAGGGACGAGAAAGGAGAGACGGGAGAAGAGAGAGAGAGAGAGAGAGAGATACAGACAGATAGACAGGAAGTGTAAGTCAGGAGAGAGAGAGAGGGGAGAGAGAGGGGTGAGAAAGGGGAGAGGAGAGGAAAGAGAGAGGGAGACATACATAGAGATACATAGAGCGTGTAAATCACTGAAAAGGAGAGTGATAGAAAAAGAGAGGGAAAGAGAGAAATAGTAATGATAATGATAATAAAAACGTTATAAAACGCTTACCCCCGAAGTATCAGAGCGATATAAAAAATTTAAATAAACATGCATCGGCCGGGAATCGAACCCGGGTCACCCGCGTGGCAGGCGAGAATTCTACCACTGAACCACCGATGCTTCACGAAAGAGAGAGGGAGAGTCCACTTGTCTTTTTTTTTTTAAATTGTTTTATTTATTGATGTAAACATCTATGATATTAAAGAGAGACGGTGAAAAGTGCCTTTGAGCGGATCTAGAGTTCTTAGCGATGTTTAAAAAAAAATGAAATGTAAATAATAAGTATTGAAGAATATTGAGAGATCAATGGGGCACGTTCCCCGCCCCACAACACCCCTCCGCCCGCCAGCCCCTTTCGATCTGCCACTGATGTTTTGGCAAATAGCGGTGAACATAATAATGTGATTATAATCTTGTAATCACAATGTTAAGGGAAATGTTTCGTTGATACAAATTACAAAATCCTCTTAATTATATTGAAGTTCTGCTTGGTACATGTGAAACATTCATTTTAAGATTGTATTCAACGTTTGATAAGTTTTTTTAAAAAAAATCGCACCCCCCCCCCCCCTACAACAAAAAGGGAGATTAAAAGTTAGCTCGTCACAAATGACGTCACCGAGAGTTGGGAAACCACATTTAGTTTAATCATTGAAATTCAATACATAACTGTCTCCCTTATATTTCCTGTGGCCCAACCCGCTGCAATAATTTTCTTCAATTTAAGAAAATTGTATTTCATGGTGAACCAGAATACAAGAATTGCTCCATTGCATTTGGAAAGGTCAGACGAGGTGTAGAATAATTCGTTTATTTTTATCGAAACTTCAGTTCCAGACCTATATTTGGATTAGACATAGAAAGGAAACAGACCTCAATGCAAACTAATGACAATTACATCAGTGTCGGAAATCTGAAATTCAAGACTGGAATAGCTGTTTCCTTAATCGTGGATTTGTGGTTTATTTCTAGTTTATCTTATTATTTCTGGTCACTCGTAATTCTCGTTAATCAATTCACATCTGGGTTCTACAAGGGCACTTGCGGACAGTCAATACATCGATTTCAATCAAGAATTTACGTGCAAGATGTTAAGTGTACTAATTGATAGCAAGTGTTTACTTTTTTAAATACCTCAATAATAATTATTTTAAAGTCTTGTTATTCTACATTTAATACTGTTGTTTCAAGTGCCGTAATATTTCATACACTGAATAATTCACGGTAATAATATTGACTGAATTAAGAAGACGGACATGTATATAAGTTAATGTGAAGATTTGACGAATGTCACAGATTTCAGAATTCTTATTCTAATAGTAAAGATTTCAAATTAATAATTAAATTAAATTACAATTTTTAAATTAGATTCCCCATGGCAAAACTAAAGTAACTCTTGGGGACCGTACTTTTGCTATTGCTGCCCCCAAACTATGGAATAGCTTGCCAATAGAAATACGAAGCACTCCATCTCTCAATGTTTTCAAATCAATGTTTTCAAAAAAATTATTTGTTCAACTGAGAGATCTTATTTTGTTGAATTTAGTAAAAAGGAGCTCTTAACCAGCGCAGCTGAATATATTTTGTATAAAAGCAGCGCTATATGAATTTATTATTATTATTTTTTTTTTATTAAAGGTTAGATAGAATTTTCGTTAAATAAACATTCCGTACCGTACCCTACCAAAATCTGCTTGTGATTCTCCAGGCGACAATTTATAAGGCAAAAAGCTTTTAAAATTGACTTCACCTTTAACTGAACGATAACAATGCTTGCATACACCGGATATTGATAGGTTCATGGGAAGTGCAAAATGATTTTTTTTTTTTTTAAGTAAAATAATCCTTGATGACTCATTTCGTCCACGTCATAACGTCTGAAAAGTTACAGATACATGTCATTTTCAGAAGGTGCTTTAACTCGGTATCAACCCAAAGATGTTCTTTTTATTGCATCGAAGTGTCGTCCTCCTGGAAATATTAAATCATATCTGTTTTGGGAACTAATTGGCGATGAATATTTTATGATTATCTGAGAATAAAGCTGGCTGCATTCATGAGAAGGATCAGATATTATTAAAAGGGTAGATGTAAGGGGAAATAGTAAAAATGTGATTGCAGGTTGTCATGCATATAATTATATAGTTACTCACTCCTGCTACTTTTCCAAGATTAAATTTGGTCAAGAATGAATATTTCCTCTGCATCAATCCATTACAATTATACAAGTACAGCCTTTCTCCTCCTCTCCCGTATCATTACAATTGACATGACCACTATACCACCACCATTACTATCATCATCACCACCATCATCATCACCACCACCATCATCATCTCATCTTCTGAGATTCACTTGAACCTAATTTGGTCTGACCAATAGTACCCTCTTCTGTTTTGAGAAACAAACCAAAGCGAAGTACGGGTGACTCTACCAAACTGTGGGAACGGGTCGACCCTCAAAAAGGGAAGTCTTGTTTCTCTTAAATCAACCGGATACTGGCGAGACCTTTATACAAATAAACAAAAAACCAAGTGAAACCAAAAACAAACGAAAATACACTTACAAATTTTACTGATAAATATAACACAGTATCTCTAAAATTAGAACATTATTTAGGGAGTTGTTTGTTGACTGTGAGCGAATCGGCATAATTAATTAATTAATTCTATATATTTCTGGCCCCATAACCCCCATCTAACTCTCCTTGTTGGTGCCACTGCACCCTCCCCCGGTAGGGTCAGTGTCGTAACCCCTTGTAGCGCAACTATACATAAATTGTAATTGATTTGATAATAATCATAAATCTATAGTGATCTTTACTTAAAATTTACCTAGTACTTTTCTTTGGTTATGTTCATACGGTGCCAAGATACACTATCTCTCTTCAGCAAGTAAACAAAACAAAACAAGAATGACAGGTTGACGAAAGATTTAAGTATGAGATCATATTTAAAACTATAAATTGGAGCTGCAAAATGTAAATATACACATAAACCTTTCAATTAATAATAACAAATCATAATGAATTACATATATAAAGCGCTTAATATAATGTTTCTAGGCGCTGACCAAAACAAGATTAGGCGTGAAGTAAACGTACAACAATGATAGAAAATAATTCTGATAATAACAATTACAGAAATTAGCAACTTACTACGACTATGAAACAAGAAATACTTCAAACTTTCCTTAAGCGGCTCTACGGAAGGGGATAGACGGATACCAATTGGTAAACTATTCCATAATTTAGGGGATGCAACAGCAAAAGCATGATCACCGTAAAGGGTATTGGTTCGGGGACCAGGGCGTATTGGAAATTAGCATATATCATTGTTGACCGTAATGAACTTGATGGAACATTAGGTTCAAGAAATTAATCTATTTTATCTGACGTTAACAGTTTGGACCATAATTCTCTTTCAAAATATCTGGACATTGGTCCTTTATCAAAAGTAATAAAGGAATTATATTATACAAAGAGACGATTTTGATAAAGAACTTAGTGTTCATTGGTACCACTGTAGATTAACAGTTGGATTGACTAATTTCGTTTCTTAAATGCCTTTGGATACTGTCAAAGCAATATGTACATCAATTATACAAAGTCTTTACATTCATTTTATTTACACAAGAGGTATTCCTGAGACATGAATGAGATGATAAAGTTAACTTCTTTTTACAGACAATAAAGCAATATTACAGAACTCCTTCTTTTAACATATTTTACTATCTACAGGATAGGGATGCATCATAGATCAAACAGTTAAGAATTCCTTTTCAGTTTTATAGTGCTATAGTAGACTCGTTTGATTACACCCATAAAAGAGTCCTGGGTAACATTTGTCCTACGCATATTTCGTCCTACACTAATATAACCCAAATCTTTATAAGATTCACATTGAGCTAAGCATAGCCCTAAGCTCTAAATCTGTATATTGGTCCATCGATGGGTGGGACAAATCTTCTGGACAAATGGTACATAGGACCAATGCAAATCTAAGGCAAATGGTGGGGAGCACCCATGGGACTTTCTCGACTAATCAATATTCATCAACAAAGTCGTTTAACTGCCTTTTTAACCATTAAGACGTATTTAACATTACATTCATAAAGTGTGATCACCAATAAAGAGTTGTCTTTAAAAAGAAAGTTCCTATCAAATAAATTGCTGCATTTCTGTTCATTAGCTGTCACCACTCAAATAGCTACATGTACGAATAATACTAGTGTTAGAGACATGTTGCGGGGACCGCATAGATTTAATGATGTTCTCAAAGTATCTGTATGGGGCTGTGCCGAATAATTTTCATAAGATGACCCTTAATGAGATGGAAATGCTATTACTTTGTTCCGGTAATGGCAATAACAATCGATTTATCGTCAAACTATGTGTTCTTCAAAGATCTTGCTTTTCCGTTTGGACCGGGGTGGAGTGATAGGTCTCCCGCTAAGGTTCTCGTAGATACTGTTCGGGCGATGTACACCCTGCATAGGCCTACTACTCCTAGGCAACATGCCCGATGGCCCAGCTATAGAAGAACGAGGCGAGGCATACTGAACATCAGTAGGCCTTATGGTATCCCCTGTGATCGTGGAATAGAATTCACTTTCGTTCAAGTAGTTCCTATGATCCTGCATGTCTATGTATTCCTCGTTACTAACACCGCTACAAATAGATGGGACAATGTTGTTGTCCTGGTCTCCATCATCGTCATCATGCATTTTGGATCTTGCTTTGAGGAGCTTGTAACCTAGCCAGACGTTCAGGACTGCTGATATCAAAAGCAGCATCATGACAATAGCAAGACCAACTCCCAGTTCGACAGACTTACCACGCTCTTCAATAGGAAAACCTTTTTCGGATCCATCAAGTCCTGGGGTTGCTGAAGGACCTGGAACTGTCAGTGGAACTGCGTTTTCAGTAACATTGGCAGGAATCGTCGAAGGAGTTGTCCAAGGAATCGGAGCCAATTCACTGAAGGCTTCATTTTCAACATCGACCGAGTACTCGCTAAAGCTGGAGCTCGAGTAGATGGCATCGGTCTGGATTTCACCTTGGATTATTTCAATTGGTCCAACCTGACAACTAGACGTCAAACCAATAAACACGTTTGCATCGCTTGAAACCTCACAAGTGAATACCATACCATTGTGTGTTGAAGATGCCTGGAAAGTCAAGATGTTGTAGATGAAACTTTCACCACGGTTTTCGTGAGCAAAGAGGACCATGTCATTGGGACCCTTCCATCTTGTCCTGACGACCGGCTCTCCGGGTTGAACCTTGCAGACGAAACGAACGTCCGTCCCGGCTACAAATATATCCGAAAAGCCATCGTGGAAGCAACGAGGATGACGCGGGAAGTACCGTACTGTCAAGTCTACCGAACTGCTCGCTCGCTCAGCGGGGACCTCCGGAAACCAATCACGTACTACTACCCAGCATACATACCGTCCAGTGTCGTTCCGATTGACGCGATCGATGTGGAGAACGAAATCCCGACGATCGGAAACTCCGGCTATCATTGTTATCCTGTAGCGGGGATCAGGCGACATAACGCGTTTCCCGCGCGTCAAGACGATGCCATCGCGTCGCCATTCCATACGAAACGTCTTTGCGCGTTCTCCAGAGA
This sequence comes from Strongylocentrotus purpuratus, assembly GCF_000002235.5. Classification (NCBI taxonomy): domain Eukaryota; kingdom Metazoa; phylum Echinodermata; class Echinoidea; order Camarodonta; family Strongylocentrotidae; genus Strongylocentrotus; species Strongylocentrotus purpuratus. The sequence continues at coordinate 11,449,024 of NW_022145609.1, forward strand.
CATTGAAGATGGCGCATGACAACATGATGTCATCACCTTCGCTAACGGTAGGACCATCCACGACGATGGCCTCTGAACTGGGTACGTTTAGACATGTAGCTTTAGAAATAAAAACGCAGATGAAAAGTGATAAAATGTGTATGTACCACATGTTTCGGGTGTTGGTATTCATGGTTGTTGGTGTACAGTTCACGAAGCTTATCATAAAAACAAACCATTCACTAAACGTGAATCATCTCCAGTACTGAAAATGTCTTAACAGTTGCAATTTACGATTGTTGATCATATAACCACGAAGTTTCAAGCATTTGAAAGTCAAAATACACTTCAAGTGTTGAAAAAAGTTTCTGCATCCATTTGCAAATTGTTTCCAAATGTTTTTTTCCTCTTTTTCCGTGTCGATGACAAGCGTAGATATTGACATGTACTTCTGAGGTTTCAGGTTTTCACACGAATAAAACAACAATGGTTGTGCAATTTCTTGACAATAGCAGAAGTTTGCCTCAACACAAATTTGTCTAACTTCCAGACATATCCCAAATGAAGAATAAGCTAAAGTTCACCACTATAAACAGTATTCCACAACTGAATTGTTGATGTTTTTTAAGAGCACTTTGTATCGTCAAATGTTGACAACAGAAGGATACTAAAAGATGGTCCCACCGGTAGAACGATTTGATGTTGCTCTGGTCGGTTGACAAAACTCCAGCAGTAATATAGAAAAACACCATACTAATGAAAAAAGTTCGTCAATGCAACCGAGCCAATAGTCATTGGATGGTGAAAGGTCATGAAGCAACAACCAGGCTCAATGATCTCAACCTGGCTTCCTTGTATTCAAAACAAAGCAGGTTTGTGGATACCGGAAAGAAGCTAAAACTTAGCGTCATCGATATACAGACACATGGAAGATTTTGAGGAAAACCCATTAAATTTCCCGTATATATAACCAGTTTTATACACGATCCTAAGATGTGTTCTTTCATAACACACACAATATACACGCACGCACCAAAAAAAAGACTCGGAAGAGATATCTTCTGCAATCACCCCTGATCACCTTATAATCAGGACCATGGGAAATGTAAATAATGTTTTTTTAAACTCTAATTCATTATTGATAAGTAAAGACCTAAATTAAACAAATTTCGTTTCGTTGGCTCTACGGTTGATTCTTCAAGAAGTGTTGTGGTCTAGTGGATAAGTGACCAGAGTGTAGACCACAAGGTACGGGGTTCAAATCCCAGCCCGCCAATAACGTCCTATGGCAAGACGTTAATCTACATTTGCCACTCTTCACCCAGTTTGGTACCCGGCAGGATGTGAACGTTAATGTAGTTTTCTCAGCATTGTGAGCGTCTGTAAAATGGCGCCTGGCTGGAATTCTCCCCAGGGAGTGGAGAATGTACATACATTGTGTGCAGGCAAACCTGGATCTGATGACCGGGGTATTACTAAATCTGCAAAGCGCTCAGAGACATCGCCGATGTATTAAGCGCTATATAAACGAGGATTATTAATATAGTTATTATCATTATCATTGATATCATTATCATTAATATTAATGCTCAAATTATTAATAGGGATGAAAAAAAAATGGACGTAAAAAGGCTTGGTAACATAGCACGAATAAAAACATGAACAGAACGAGGGAACAACAGATTTTAATTCTGAGAGAGAGAGAGATATAGAGAGAGAACGAAAACGACCCTCCACCTCAGAAACACATGAACCAAGTAATATGTTCTTGTAAAAGATGCACCACTCAAAGATTTATTCGAGGCAACTGAACTCCGTCAAATATTTTTGCGCAATGTCAAAACCAGATTAGATCCAGGATTCATCCATTTCCTCTTCCTAGGTATACGGTTTCCTGTCCTTACATCACGTGAAAAGATGAGGTGAAAATTATATAAATCCATATCATTTTGCGATGTGCAATTACAAAGTCATGACAACCTACGTTCACAAAATTGTACCGATTGAGCACGAGTCAGATAAGTGGAGAAGATGCACTCTTACATCCTCTTTGGTGTGTCTTGGTTTTGAGCGTCTGTTTGACTATAATGAAGGTTTGTCTTCTTCACGAGCTATGACTTTAGAACTTTTTTTAGGGATGTCAAAGCGGTCATGATTCTGTAAGATGTAAATAGACCGATTTACTAACCTATTCAAATTGTATCCATACTTCTTAAACAAAAGTTGTTCTTGAAAGCCTGAAAGCTTGCATGAGGCTTACCTAACATAGCAACATGTAATATATGCAGACTAGATTCCAAGTATCGTAGTTAAGTCATTAATAACAGGTTAATGGAATAACTTTTTACTAGGTCCCCATGAAAGAAACATCCTTACATTTGAATATGTTAGGTGTGGTATTGGTGATTATGGGTGAAAATCCAAGGGGGGGGGGGGGGGGCGTTTCACAAAACTCGTCATCAGTGACAAATGACGGATATTGTTATAAGCTACTGAAATCCTTGCTTCTGATTGGTTATCAGCAGATTTGTCACTGATTTTTGTAATTTGTCATTGAAAATAGGCTTTGTGAAACGGGTCCCAGAAATGTGGCGTATCCAGTCTATACCAGAGTCAGAGTACGCCCCTATCTATCTATCTATCAGGCTATTATAGTTCATCCAGACGTTGGACAAAGCCCTCCTCATAACATTTCCATTCTCTTCTGTCTCTAGCTATCCTAGTCCAAGCGGCAGTTCCCATGTATGATGTTAGGTCATCTCTCCATCTTCTCTTCTGCCTTCCTCTTCTTCTCTTTCCCATCCTTGGTTGCCATTCTGTTAAACGATTTGTCCATCTATTGTCCTGAAGTCTTGCTACATGCCAAGCCCATCTCCACCTTAATTCTCTGACTTTCTCCATGATGTCTTTAACCTTTGTTTTCTGTCGTATGACTTTGTGAATGACTTTGTCTCGCAGAGATAAATGCCCCTATAGTTCAGAAAAAACTAAGAGATTTGAAGAAAAAAACAACTTAAAGACTATCAACTAAGCATTGGGTATCAGTATGCCCCCGATTGTAGAAAAGTCGCTGAAATCAAACATTCACCATTCATTGTTTTCGTCAAAAGCACATTATATTTCATGGATAAATGTTCGTCCACCAATTATTTTTGCAACTTTTGACAACAATCACCTTCGCTTTGTTTTCATTCTTTACACGTTGCTATATATCACCTACATTTGATAGTTCCCGTCTTTTGTTCAAACAATTATTTGCATATGGTTATTTACCCTGTCCTTTGATGAACTTCACTCATAATACTATCATTCATAACAAACACTATTGACACCTTACTTGTATATATCATTTCCTAGGGTTCAATCTGTTTCCTATAAACGTTGAATAAAGTTGGACGACTACTGCTGCTAATCGACCGTAACGGTTTTATCACTCAAATCCAGTTGGTGAAGAAACTGGTATCTTCATTTTCAATTTCCTAAATTTATCTGTTAAAGCCGTTTAAAAAAGTACAATGATAATAGTTTCGCCAAAAGAAACTACCATTGCCAAGTGTGACGCATGCTATTATTATTGTCCACCAACATTCAGATTAAATAGAGTTTCTTTAAAAAGTTGGTACGTAAATGACATACATGTATGATCGCAAAGACTTTCAAGAAATCAATAAGAGTAGTTTCAATGCTCTATATATAGAATTCTCAGATTAGATTACGTAATAATTATGTCAATGTTACATGTATGTTCGCTTGCTTAAATAGCTTACATACATCTTTGATTTTTTTTTTAATTCTTCATGGTCGTACTGACATAATTGTATGAACACACATAAAAAAAGAGGAGAATAACATACTTTTAAAGCGGGTGTTTCCCAGCTCATCAAAATGACAGGAGACCGTCGAGATCACAAGTTCACAAGGCCAAAGGTATCGGCCTCGAAAACTACATATAGTCGGAATGTTCACCGTTCCGAATTTTTTAAAATGTGGACGGTCGGTCTCGTTGACCTTTTCAAAACTAGTCAGAATGTTTACAATACCGAATTTCTTGATTGAGTAGACGGTCGGTCTCGTGGACCTTCAAAAACAAGTGAGAATTTTCTTGTGATAGAGTTCTTGATTGAGTGGACTCTCAGTTTGGTGGACATTCTACCAAATGCATGGTCTGTCCGAGTTGTGCATACATTGGATATATAGGAGATGCGTGAATGAAACAAGAATGCTATTGGAGTAGTTGATTCAGTTCAATTGGGGATATTGGATCTCCAGGAAGACTGTTTCTGAAACCAAATGTCTTGAAATGCTGACAAGACACAACGGTCAACGGAAATCCTGTCCCATAAGTTGACGCGTTTTGGATAGTCGTGACCTCCAAGAAATCTTTCTTGCAACGATGATGACAAGTGGCATGCCAAATTCTTTAGATATGATTGACATTTTAAAAGCCAAATATTTCATATGCCTTGGATGGTGTTATAGAAAAAAGGTTATAAGAGGATAGGGGGGCCGTCCCGGATTCCTTAGTATGGAAATAATAAATTGTCGGCGAAATTGCCCCCACACGAATCTGTACTTTGTTATTGACTGCAGGGTATTAGAGCGAGTAGAAGCTACGAGGTTCTGTACAAAAGAAGTTTCTGAAACCTTTGATGATTAATTTTAATGACGGACCAGTGTTCTTTGACACTTTGCATAGCTTAGAAGCATTGGAAAACGATTTACATCAGCAGCATTAGTGTTGTCCATTGAACGGTGCAAGACAATTGAAGACTCAGAATCAGAGTACTGAAATATTGCGTCTGTCGTACATCATAACAACGCCAATAATTTAATGAACCCAACCAAACCTTTGACTTCGTTACTTTTGTTTATAATATTTCACTGAAAATCCAAAGTTTCTGAAACTTCAACCGAAACCTGACAATAACATTTGGCTGTCATCACATTTGGGAGTCCTACAATGTGGATGTTATTTCCTTTGGGATGGGACCGCTTCCTTGGGTTTGGCAGCAGTATATATCACCCCATGGCCGGGTCGGAAATCTATTTATTCTGCAACCTTGATCCTTTAAATATATTCATATTGCAGTATCACTACTATAAAAGATTTGCAGTATAGATAGGCCTACTAATTCAACATAACATAAATGACTGCAAAGGATGTAAGTTTGCCCTAATCAGCAGGGGGGGGGGGGAGGGGTAATCAATCCCAAATTTACATCTGTGTTAAACTTAGAACACGCATGATTATGTATGGTAATATATATCAGCAATTTATGAGCATATTTCCCACTAGAATTGTTGAAAGATAATCAACATTTGTAGACATCGTAGAGCCCAGTGTTCAGATTTACGTATGTAAATTAATCGAGTAGTTATTCTGTCGTAGATATGTTGATGACAATATTAACCGATAACAATTGTTCTTATAGGATAAAAGACAATTATGGTTTTTCTTATAAAGATATTGAAAACCTTTTCAAGAGGACAAGACAAGGGGAGGGAGGGGGGCGGTTCCCCTTTCTTTTTATTCGCTCTGTGTAATTAAACTTCCACTGAAGTTCACATATATGATTACGATTGTTTTTGTCATGTTGTCTTATCTTGTCATGTTATTACACATGTATCTTGTATTTTAATGTATCTTGAAGAAAAATTCTGACTGAAAATATTTGACATCATTTTTTTCTTCTGAAGCCACTGACACACAGACCGACGAACTTTTAGTCGGATAGTTAAAGAGAGAGAGGCCAATATTCTTGACGGTGGATATGAAGGAAATAGAAAATATACTACCTGTTTCTACCTGTTATTGAAGAAGATACTTTCCTTTCTGTTCCTGTCACTCGTTCTTGGGACTGACCCGGCCTACTTAAACAAGTAGACCAAGGTCATTTGTCAGAGGGCTCAACAAACTTTCATATTATTTTGTGTCATCTAAAAAAGGCGATTCTCGGCTGCATGCTAGAATGATAATAATTTTAATTTAAGAAACAAACAAAAGACGATTCGTTCTTTGATCACTCTTGTAATGCTATGACAGGCCTGTGCTATGATGATATATAATTTGTTGTAGACTCATTCATTTTCTAATTGGAAACTTAGATATGAATAATTACGTCAATGTGATAGGAATTGGCATATGTATATACTCAGGAAACGAACTGTTTATATATTTGTTTGCATATGCAGAGAAGGCGAGGCACTAAGAAACACGGACAGGGTGGGCCTTATAGGTAAACTATGCAAATTGGCAAATTGCCCCCATTACATGCGGGCCAAGATGGTGACACAGTTCATGCAATTTCCTCATAATCACTGAAAGTAATTTCTCAAAAGCCTGTTGTTCATGTAATCGCTACCCGAAGTATATACATTAAATCGTTTTTTAAATATTTTAAAGGTAAAGACCAGTTATGGTCATGCGATTGCATTGTGAAAGAAACGTTGTGGAATCGATCAGAAAAGGTTGATCATCTAGCATCTAGCATCTGCAAGGTTCTGGAATCATCAAAATGATAAGAAATTTGGCCCATTCTTCGTAAAGTTACAAGCACTATACACAGAAAGATGTATATGGGACTACCCTATATCTCTCACAGACCATGAGAGAAACAAATTTACCAAATATGTGAATTAGTAGGCGGTTTCCCGGCAAATTTGTTATCATCATGTATTAGTCAAAACATATTCTTTCACATGATTGGTAATGAGAACTTCCATTTCATTTTTTGAAATTGGGGCGTTTCCAATACTGGTCTTTACCTTTAAGAGGGAAAAAAGATGCATGATCGTTTATTGAAAGAAAAAAAATAACAAAAGGTAGGGTTAGTTGTCTTCTCCCGGTGAGACCGATGCTATTCGTGCCTCTCATACCTGTTCTCACAATGTTAACCTATATATGAAAGTTGGATAGATTATTTGAGGACAGAAAGACAGACAAGAATTGGGCTATCACTATTGCCCGAGTATGAGTCACTGTCTGATGCTCATTGTTTTGGTATTTCCTCAGGATTAGAAGTTCTTATAAAACAATTCAAAGGGGATGAAGGAGGTGAAGGGGTGAGGAGATGGAAAGTCGGTCACCATATCAGGTGTAATCACTATTTTGTCAATTCAGTTTTATTTTTAAAGTTCCAAAAACTGACATTTCTACCATTAAAATCAGAAGATTTTTTTTATATATAACCCTAACAGTTTCAGAACTTTAATCCCGTACCACTGGTCAGTGACATTTTATTGATGTCCTTTCATTATTCAAGAGTTTCCTAGCTTCACCGATTAATACATCAAAATAAACGCGTTGGGAGTATTCCACTCAAAGCTATACGAGCTCTTTCCAGAAATATTATTGACTTGAACGCTGGATCAGTAGTGGCAGATATGTTCTTTAATATAGGTACATAGAACGATTTTTCTTTTAATGGAAAGATGCTACCTACACATATGTGAACAATATTGTAATATTTCCCGTTGCGTCTTGATATAACATTAAATACCTGTCACATCACGATATAACATTTACCCCCCCCCCTTTTTTTAGGGGGGGGGGGGTCAAAGACTTCTTTAAGAATCGGGCATTAGTTGGTATACAATATAGGCCTTTATACAATGTATACGATCACTTTATGACCCTGTCATAAATATTTGTGTACGTAGAACATACCTGACAGGTGGATGCATTTGTGTTTGCGTGTAGAGGAAGAGGAGGTTTTGCATCAGTGATGCTCGAGCGGGCACTGCCTACTCGAGCTCCAAGTACCCATGAAAACGGAAAGTCTTATATAGAGAACAACAGGATCCTCTGGCCGGTGAGGAGAATTGGGGGGGCGGCCTGAAGTCTGAAAAAACTTCTTTTTTTAGTGATTTCTTGTTAGTTCTTGACAAGCCAAATAACTACCTAAATAAAAACACAACAAATGTTAGTGCATATTTCATTTGCATTGCAGGTCTAATTCCATTGATGTTGGGGGCACATGACTGTAGTCGCACATTTTTATTCTTCTTACGGTATACTCAAGATATCATAACATATTTCTTTCCAAGGGTTAGGACTCTTGTCCCTTGCTACCTGGATCCGCCACCGACAGAGTTACTTGTACCAAGACCCTGAAACACCCAGTTACCATGGAAACAAGCAACAACATAATGATAAAAGAATTTAATATTTAAAATCTGATTCTAAAGCCTTTCATATGGAAACGTATCCTTCAGGGGCGCGTGCAAGCGATCTAAGATCCGACCTTTCCTCCGAATTTCTAGGGATTAAGGGCAGTACTGGAGCATATCGGATGTGAGTCACCATAGATCCTGCAATCCCATGTGTGTATGATCTTTATATGAGACCCGTGGACTGTTCTTGTGTTGGTAATACTGTTGATCGACTGATTAGCATGTGTAATCAATCCGCTTTACGTGGAGGGAAAGGAAGAAAGAAAGAAAGAAAGAAAGAAAGAAAAAGAAATAAAAAGAAGATGAACAAAAAAAAGAGCGAACAGATAAGACGGGCAGGGGGTAGAAGGGCTGGGGGGGGGGGGGGGGTCATTAGTGGAATATTGTGGCTCCAAATAGGAGCGACTTAAAGGGAATAACATAACAACTAGCCGAATCGGGGGCAACAAAATGGAACGCTGAAGAGATTTACGAAGTTACACCTGCGAGAAACTTTAATGTAGACCGCAGTTTCGGTCGGGAATTTTGTTCCATTTCGTAATTCAATGAGCTAATAAGAGAAACATCAGTGCCCCCAATTTAAACTCATCATTTACAAAATGTCCATTCTCAGTTTGTGCTATCTCACGATCGAATGCAGTATACTTGACCATTATGTATAGCACTTTGTTTCATAAAATCTCGGATTAAATTGATTAACATGCCAATATAGTTAGCAACCATGGTGATAAACTGTTCAATCCATCTATAAACGATATAATATTTCGTTTAGAATCAACCTTGCATACTATTTGTTGCTACGGTCTTAAGTATTGTTCTAGGCTCACCATGAGCAGGACATGTATATCTGAATATTATCGCCTTGTAAGTCAAAATATGCATTCAATATAAAATGCTTGTTCACAAATATTCCAAGTAAGGAAAGTTGCCCAAATATGTGATGTTTTGTAGGTCGTCTTTTAATCAATTTTAAATTCTGGAAGATGACCTTCAAAACTTCATATTTCCCGGGCAATGCTACCAAAGGAGACGTCTGTTAAAGCGCCAGAAGGACGTTAACCCTGAGTTAATAAATGACAAAGAGTTAATGCTCTTCTGGTTCCAAGCAGTCGAACCGATTGTTCTGAGTTTACATAACCGTCATGTAAATTTATGCGAGAGAGGTAAAGTTGTCAGTGAATGAAAATGAAGCTGTACACACAGTCAAGTGTCAATATTTGACATGTAACTCAAAACGAAACAAGACAGTCGTCTGGTAATGCCGGCCATTGTTTTCTTGGGTTAACATTGAAGGCAGTGCAAGCAAATATAGTTAAGTACATTCGACTGCAGACGTAGATATACACGCTTTCTCTCTATGTCATGGCGTATCAAGCCATTTTTCAACAGGGGGCGGAGTGTCCCGAGGTTGACGAAGACAGCGCCCCACACTCTCATACAGTGCCTTCGCTGTGGAATGCTCTCCCTTAAGAGATACGTTATAGCAGTTCAGTTGAAGCGTTTGAACATGATCTTAAACATACAAATGTTTAATTAGGAGTATAAGTATTTGTTCTTTCACTTGTGTGTTTTCTAATATATCTGTTCTTTTATGCAGATGCTTTAATGTGATCTCCCCCTTTTTTCACAAGACAGTAGTACCCCTTGAACGTTTGCTTTCAAATGGATTCGGCGCCTTACAAATGTCATATAATTATAATTATTATTACCATACAACGCATTGCAAATTGTATTGCTATGGCAGGGGCAATGTTGCACTCAACCTGTAGGCATTTAAAAAAATAATGAACAGTGTCAGTATTTATGTGTCACGTGCCCTCTCGCACGACAAGATGCGACCAAACGCAAGTCGATTTGGTTAAAAGTTAAGTTGCGTATGAACCTAACTTCTTATGCAAGAGGCTTTTTACGTGTACTATTATTCCGTATCCTTCCTATCACTGACCCCCCCCCCCTCCCTCTCTCTCTCTCTCTCCTCCCCCTCCTCTTTCTCTATCTCTCTCTCTCTCCCTCCCTCTCTCTCTCTCTCCCCTCTCTCTTTCTCCTCCCCCTCCCCTCTCTCTCTCTCTCTCTCCTCCCCTCTCTCTCTCCTCCCCTCCCCTCTCTCTCTCTCTCTCTTTCTCTCTCTCTCTATCTCTCGGAGATTGGTCGCCCCTTCCCAAAGATTTATTTTCATACTCAAATATGTTTATAATAATAATTATAACGTTCATAATATCAGGACCATGACATAATGAATTGCTCCCCATTCCCACTTTAAAACTGAAATAAATCTGAAAGTATGTGCGACTGTAGTAGTAGTGGATGTAAAAACGACTGACATATTACAGTGCGCCATCTCCGTTAGCTTCTCAAGTAATCTAATGTATTTCAACAATGAAGTGACAAGTTAATTTCACGATAGAAATTTCATTTATAGATCGCTGATATGTTTTTCAGGACAGATTAAGTTGGGCAAAACACTAACTTACTCAATCGAACAAAGTTAACTTATCTATTAGATCAAAGAAATTACTCGAGTAAAAACAATTTTATAATCTAAATGCCTTTGCAAAAAGAGGATTTTTGTTAATATGTCAATATTCTATTTGTAAAACATAAATATACATTTTTGTTCATGCTGGCTAAAAGTATGATAAGAAAAAAACTAGAGAAACATGAAGTTACGCTGAAAGTCATACTTTGTTTTAATGAATCAACGAAATTAATACATTAGCAGCAACATTTATAAATGGACCTTTCAAACTCTTTACGAGTGACACATAAAATTGTCTGTTGTATGAACATATGACATGAAATTAATTCACATAAAAAGGACCTATGTGATAAATAAATTCAAATGTGAAATGCCATGATCGTTAATATTCACATCAACTCCTAACTATGCATAAAACATGGGCAATGCTGAATCGTTATAACATCGTTCTGACATATAACAAGATAAGAATCTCTATCATAATGTACGCGCGGAAAAGCAATTCAGAAACTGCTCTTCAAGAAGATTGGTGATGTTGGTGTGATTATACTACTTGCTTCCTTGTAATTGAACAAATTCAGAATTATTTCAAATTTCAAAAACCCACTCCGAGGCCATTGTTCCTAATTAACACGATCACAAAGACTTTCGAAAAACGAACCCAAGGACAATTCTAATAGGCCTACCATTTCGTATGTCCCGTGGAAATCACGTTTAGATTACGTAATACGTCGTTGTAATGTTCGCAAATGTCAATAGGAGATGTACAAGGCTTTTGAAATTACCTTCAGATGATTTTTTTTCGAAAGTCTTTGCGATCAAGTTCGATACGCTTGTTGCAAAGTATACAACCACCTTCACACGATAATACAGATATTAAACAAAATATGATTAAATATACGAAGAAACAAACTCTTTTTCCAGTTTGTATCACTGAACACTACTGCATTGTCAGACGCGCACGAAGAAATAAATACATAGGATATCTAGATGATAATTATTCTAATATTTGATTATTAGATCCGGTATCACTGTGCTTCCGATTAAATCTTTGAATCATTTCGCAATCCTTAGTATTTGTCGTGTTTGAATTTTATAACGATGGTTCAATTTATAAGTCAGATTTCACGGGATACATTGCACTAACCCCGGCAACCCGTATATCAAACAATTTATTGTTGAGATACTCTTTTTCTTTAATGAGCTTTATATCGGACAGAGGTTTTTTTTTTTATATTTTGTACTTTTTAGGACATAATCGTTTGATGATATATTTATTATTTTCATAGAGTAGCGACCATTATTGTGTAGAGCTTGTCAAGCTTTATTTGTTACCTAATCTGCTAGCATTAAATAGGACACATTTCAGCTTGTCTACGGCGGAGTATTGGAATACCTTTTGGGAAACTTCATAACTTGGACACGGATTTGGACGTATGTCATCATAAACAAATATAGACTGGCTAGACATGTGCCTACGAAAACCTCGAAAGGAAAGTAAAACAACACCACAAAAGAGTTCTATTATAAAATTGTCTTTACGAAAGAAAGAAACATGATTAGTAAAAAAAGGAATGATAAGGGCTATGTGAATTTCCAGGAGATAATAACAATTTCTGTTGATCGTGACGGCTATCTTAAAGGTTCTAAATTGTTAAAAACTTAGAACTTTCGCATCAGGGGCCTTAAGGTGGCCCCTTGACCCCATTCGTAAAGATAAAAGTGGTTACCAAGACAACTCTTTGTTGTATACAATTTTTCCTATGAGAGTAGGTGTTTCTATCTCATGGCGACTTTCTTGAAGGTTCTGAATTCAGAACCTTCAAGATAGCCGCCTTGCCCCACTAAGAAACTTAAGGCGGACCCCTATAGCTACCAGGCACGTAGCCACGGGGGGGGGGGGGGCATGGGAGGGCACGGGGTGGGGGGGGGGGCACGTGCACCCGATTTTTTTTTCTTCCAAGATTAGTTGATTTTTTTTAGACCCCTCCCCAGGACGTCGATCGATTACATGTATGTGCCCCCCCCCCCCCCCCGTGCCCCCCCCCCCCCCAAACTCTGGCTACGGCCCTGCTAGCTACAGCCTTCCCCCTTTTTCGAAAATCTCGGATCCGCAGCTGATAATGTATATTTCGATCATACAGCTAATGACTTGTTGAATTATAAATACACACTTAGCTACAAAAGACAGTAGTGCTAATGCATGAACCTGTCATTAGAAATTCCAATTGTACAGGCCCATAAGTATCTATTTCATGGTAAATAAATAACATACAATATTACTTACTAAGTTGTGTAGCGATATTATTGCAGCAATGAGATATTCCTTCAGCCAATCTAGATTTTTAAATAACTAAAACACCTCAGCACAGCACTCTTTGTCAAAAATAAATAAGAACAAACTTAAGCTACACTTCTTGAAACAATAATCAGATATTACAGGGGGAGATGAAATGTTTTGTTGGTTGTAATTTCAGAAAAGAACCGGTAATAATGATGAAGCCATGGAAAAGTCCCATTATCATATTTTTCGTCGTTTCTTTCTCGCGTTAGAAAACCGTGAGAGCCATTCGAAGAGTTCCTTGACGCGGCCATCAATGATGTCGAGAATGATCTCGATGCCGTGACGACCACCAGCCTCAGCCCAGAAGATGCGATCCAGGAAGATGGATTGGAGGAGTCGCTGTCGGATTCGACCAGCTTGAAGGAGATCCATATTTTCGCTCGATATCCTGGACAGAGAATATAAAAATGCAGAAAATGGTTGATTCATGATAAATCAACGGTTTGCACATAGATTGTATTCAGCATATGCTTTACAGATCTATGTTCATTTTTAGTTTTAGCTTATTCCTTAATAAAAGACATCTCTGGACCGTGTGATAAGTACCCTCGGACAACTACCAAAAAGGATAATTTTTCCTAGGACAATTATCCCCAGACAAATACCTACGAAGATCATTATTCCTAGGAAAAATATACCCCCGGACAACTACCAATAAGGATCATTATTTCTAGGAAAAATACCCCCGGACATCTACATTATTCCAAGGACACCTACCCCTGGACAACTACCCATAATGATTATTAATCCTAGACAACTATACCCAAGAACCATTCTCACTTCCGGGAAACTCCCCAAAGGAATTACCTCCATCTTTAAAGTAAACCAAAACCTTCATACTAAGTTACTTTTATTGTAAAGTTTAAGATATTTGAAAAATATCAGGGAAAAATTGAACAAAATCGGGCAAGGAATAAGGAAGTAAGAGCTTTTTGAAATGACTAGTCACTAGAGGGCGGTATTCAATTTGATGACATCATCTGTGGACAACTCTCCATGCCTTTTGTACACCAAATTTCATGTGTTTCCTTCTTTCTTGTGATTGAGATAATGTACTCCCCCGAAAGCAAGATATAGCATGCAAAATGATATTCTACTTCACATGTTATGAAGTCGGATCAAGAAAACAAATAAATATGAAGAAAACAAAAAAAATTGTGAAATTTTATGTACAAAAGGCATGGAGAGTTGTTCACAGATGATGTCATCAAATTGAATACCGCCCTCTAGTGACTAGTCATTTCAAAAAGCTCTTACTTCCTTATTCCTTGCCCGATTTTGTTCAAATTTTCACTGATTTTATTCAAATCTTTTAAACTTTACAATAAAAGTAACTTAGTATGAAGGTTTTGGTTTCCTTTAATACTACCCGACTTGGATGGATATCCACGTTAGTTGTGTGGTGGAGATGTCCGGTGAAGATGTCTTAACAGGTAGTTTTGCAGAAAGGTAGTTGTCTTAGAATGATTAAACATATTTCAAATAGGGCCTGAATATCACATAGATTTGACTAAAGTTTGATCTGTAAATTGCGAACTGTTCTTGAAGTAAAACAATGTAAAATAAAAACGAAGTTTGTATTTGAGAGTAAGAGTGGAATTGAATATTTTGATACGCAGGGCCAATCTTTGGACCCCCCCCCCCCCTAGCAGGGCTATACCCATCCGTATGTATATTTATTATATACATTTCGCTTTGTATGTTTCATGTCTTTGCTTTTTCACGGCAAAAATACTTCTTGTACTACTACATCAAATACAAAGAAAGACAGAAAAACATTATCAAAAACAAACAAAAGGAAATCATTTACCTTTTAAATTTCTTTAGCATAACACTGTCTATTCGATCGGGGATTATGGAAGATTGGAAGACTTTGATGGGTGACGTTATATTGGTATCGCAGTAACCGGTTAATGATTCATTCAAGTGGTTTGAACGATGAGGGAGAAGCAAAGAGTTGAAATATCCTGTCCATATATCCGTGCTGCAGTTTGATATCTAAATAGAAATTAACAAGTGGAAAAAAAAGTCAAATTAGAAATAGCTACGTGGTTAATATTGTGACTTCTTTTTCCATGAAAAGTTGCACTTTAAGTTAAGGTCTCTTTTTCTTTCATGTACAAATAGAGTTTTTATTGAATCCCCCACCCTCCAGCATTTAGTACTGCATCATTATCAAAATCAAGTTTCCTCTCAAATTGTATCCATTTTCCTCTGAGCGAAGATCACCATAGAGAAAGAGAAGAGGGAGAGAGAGGGGGAGGGAGAGAGAGAGAGAGAGAGAGAGAGAGGGGGGGTCTTATGTTGTATGATTTACGGATTAATCTCTTCCTGAATAAAATGGCAAGCATGGAATGCATTAGGCTTATTGCTTGAATCTAACGTTCCGCCTGTTCACGTTTAATATCTCCAGAACGAAATAGTCCCTGTTATGAAATAAAAGGGCATAGGAAAAAAGAGAGAATGAGGGGCCGGGGGGGGGGCGAAACGGGGTATGATCATTTTGGAATTTTATTTTTCAGCAACAGCAATTACGATAATTTCTAGTTGACTACTATTTCAATTTTGGCTCCACTCTTCTTCCCATCAAAATGGCAAATACCTTTAAGAGGTAACAAAAGATGAACAGCTTCTCCGAGAGATCCGACGAAACTTCCAATTGGCCTTCCGTCGCCTTTCTCGTCATAAAGCGGTAATGTTCGCCGGCCCCTCGCCCAGCAGCAGGTCCCGAATGTAACTTCCTTGATGACGTCACAATGAGTGCGACAACCCGTACAGGAAGGTCAACGTCGAGTACAAATTTGGAGCCCTGCGTCTCGTTCGATCGGCTGACATGTTGCAACGCGGGAGGGTGCCGTGTCCCAAGCGGCAGCTCCCGGCCAACTGTCGGGGGAGTAACGTTCAAACCAATTACCCGGTCCAAATGAAATGCCACCACCAGGCTTAAATCAATCGAGCACCATGCCGCTTGACAAGCCAATGTACGCAGCGATTGATGGCATTCCATTTCAGTGTCAGCTTTCTCTCCTTTTCGCTCGTAATTATCCACCAGACGTTCAATTTCATCATTCGAGACGAGTACGAGACGATTAACCGATAGAGGTACATGTACCTCGAAGTGTCGAGCCAGTCGTCTGCCCAATACCCAAGAGCCCGCCAAAAAGTTCATCGCATCTAAGTCACTTGAATAAAGCCAACTAGGTTGGCTGTAGAAACGAATCTTTTCGTTTGAGTAAACTTCTATAACTTTGCGATCCGTTGAAGCCTCAATCGTTTGTATCAACTTTACAACCCGATCTTTATTTGAGTTGCTACTTTTTGTTGGCGCCGTCCTTAGTTTAATCTTAGAATTCCGCAAAAAGAGAAGCTTATTCTCGACACTTTCTGTCATGCTCTTGTTTCTGATCTCTCTTCTTCTTGTCTGAACTCTTTCCCTCATGCTATCAATTTCCTTTCGACTTATTTCAACTTTCCGAACGATTTCACTCTCATTCCGAGTGTTGTCGATCGACGCCGACACCAATCGACGATTCCCGAGTTTATCTTCGCGAATCCTTTGAAGTTTCGTCTGCGTCGGGTGTGACTCAGCAAAATTTGTATTCGTGTATAAATGTACGTCCCCTAGAGGGCGTCTGTTTGAAGGTTTCCTCGTTATGTAAGTAATCAGAGTATCCATATCATCTCCTTTCCTATTCGCATCATCTTTGGTCTCGTGGTCATCATCAAAGTCGATTCCCTTACTGTCCAGTTTTCCGCCCTTCAGGTCATCATACCATTTATTAATGCTGATCACCCGATCACGAAACGGCAACCCGCCTCCGTCCCTCGACATCGAGATCGCGCTCCGTTTGCCGGGCTGTCCCGATCGCGAGTGTACGTCATCGACCAGGGTCCAATGAAAGGCAGTGTTGACGACGAGAAGGACACTGAAGACGGTTACGCATCGTCGCCATGAGCAGTGATGGACGTCAATGAGTCGAAGCACGAGTCGACACATCTGTTGTTGCAAAAGAAATTAAAGGAAGTTTGAGAAATTAAATAGGATAGGCCTACTTTACACTAACCAACAGCATTAAGACACATTAATTTCAAACACGCGCAAAATAGTTGCCCCAAAAAATTAAGATTAGAATGTTTAATTTGAGCTTCAGAAAGTTAATTCAAACACTTTCGTCAACCGCGAAGAGTTAGAAATTCGGCATCCTAGGGGCAAAATGTTATAACATATTCCCGTGAACTAATCTGTCTCTATTATGAATATGAAAAGATATTCTGTTTTGCTTTCACCAGCTCTCTTTAAACTTTATAATTTTTATATCATAACAAAATCACAATGATAAAATACCACAAGATTACATAATTTATACAACATTCTTGTTTCATGGCAGAAATATTTATGGACACACGCAGATGCTATTCAAAAAAATATGAATATTCGTCTACGGAGTTTCAACATTTATCTGTGTTTTTTTTCTCTTCTAAATCCTTTCCCAGGTTGCGTTTAAAAGATATGTCCCTTGGTACCAATGATATGGTACATAGACAACAGAAAAATATGAAAAGATATCATTTTCCTAACAGCTGCAAATGATACGTGATTGTTATGCTCCTTGAACTTTTATAAAAACCAAAGCAAGTTTATTACTTAAAAGTGATCAGCTAAAGGCATAAATCAAGCGATTTCTCAAGAGAAAATTATCATGCAACTTGAGCACAGTTAAAATGTTAATGCACGTGCAAAGAGAAAGAGGTAGGATAGGAGAAAGATGGAAAGAGAGAGAGAGAGAGAGGGAGAGAGACTAAAATCACGAACTCACATTTGATCACTCTCGGTCCGGTGGTCCCAAATTACTGATTGATAGAGAACATTGTGATGGCTATGATTTGATCCAGGAACCAGCTACAAAGATTCTATTTCCGATTGCTGGGTCCCCTTGGCGTGTTGCCATGACAACCGTTTCGTTCCTCTTCTGATCTCAAACACGCACAGCATCTCCGTTGTTTAGAGGGTCGAATCGCATCACCTGGCGAAGGAGAATAGGAAGAAATAAAACTTATTTTTATGATGAAGCAAATATTTCAAACTCATCATTAATATTAAAGGCGGTGTATTTTATCGAGATCGCTACCTCTGCTGTAATGTATTTTCAAGTTTTCACCGATTTCCTGTTATTGTACCTAAGCATGATCACACGCCCGTGATGCATTGTGGGACATGGCTGTCGACACATAGGGACATCGTGAGCTGTAGATGGTGGTGGTTGTGGTGGTTATTTTACCTGACTGCTAAGAAAGCATAAATGCTTGTAAGTAAGCAACCAGACGGCCGACGGCTTTAGGTCTTCTCGTAATGAGGATTAATGCCTTACCAAAGGGAACTAGCGCATGGTATCGAACCCGGGTCACCGGAAAACGAGACCACTGCTATACCGACTGAGCTATCGCGCCTCCAGATACGTAAATGAAATTGAAATTGCCGGAGGTTGATATTTCAAAAGTAGCTGCTATCGTGTTGGTAAAGGATTCCTTTCAACGTAGCGAATTTAAAATCACGTTATCAAAAACATTCAGCTGGGTATGAATACATCTCTGGCGCACGGCAAAGGCCCTTTCTCCGAGTATTACCTTTATTATATAATGAAGTCTCTTTCCATAAAATGTCCAATGATTTACGCCACATTAAATGTTGGCTGCGTCTGAACTTCTAAAGATACAACATTTCCTTCCGCCTGAAGCCGGCCGTCTGATCAGATATAACGATTGCATGTACATGATTATCGATCACAGAGGAATGTGCAGTCTGTCATCAACTCCACACAACATTAGCTGAGCAAAGGAAGCCCGCCATAATGGCAGTCAGTCACGTATGAATGGAATAATATACAGACCCAAATGTTTGCCATTATGAAAGAGCGCCCTGTGAAAAGCGGGAAGGGTGAAGCCGCGTCGTTTAACTCAACACAATTATTTCATATCGTGATGGTTATGCGTTTTTATGAATCTGACTCCAATTTGGCATTGTCATTTATGCCTCGTTGCATTAAAATTATCGGCATAACACTGATTACTAGTAGCAATATCACTGCATGCATTGTCATGATTTATAACTCCACAAGGACAAGGCCCATTTCCTTTAATTGTACCGTAGCCATATATAATGACAAACACGCAGGAATAGGATAATCACACCGAACTTGAACTTTCATTGAACTGTATCCGTTGTTCAAGTCCAATAAAGTCAAATTAAAAGAGCATTAACATCCTTTTCAGATATTTATATTGCTATGTGATAAAGGAGGCGGGGAATCCCAGAAAGCAACAATGCTTTATAATGCAAGAAAGACATTGTGTAATGTACTGCAAATTTATGATACATTGCACGGTGGCTTTTACTTGGGTTCCTCAATAGACACCACTAAGTGGACATTGATCGATATGCAATATAAAACGATTATGTAAAATATAAAATATAATTCCTGGATATAATAGTATTTGTGTTTACTGTGTCATATACAGGTGTCGGTTGATATTAATAACTTGTTATACTGAATTATGTTAATTGACTATGTATTTAGATTAAAGAGAGGCAGTGAACCCCTTTACTGGTCCACCATGCAGACCTCTCATTCAGAGTGTGAGATTTAGCGTGTTAAAAATGATTATTGAGAGTTATAGAAGAGCGTTAACTTTGTGTTGGAGTATGTGCGTTAACATAATTCTTGCTCTTTGCACACGGACAATCCGGTTCCCAAGACCTGTAAAATATTCAAATTTTGCATCGTTTGTCTTCCACGATTTCACAAAGTTACCTCCCTTCACGACGACCTAAGTACGTGAAGGGATGTGAAGTGTCAGTCTCCAATCTCCCTCAATCCACATTGGCCGAGTTTCTACACCGCACTCCCCGCCTCGGCCAAATCAACCTATTATGACGTATGCACACAGCTGGAACAAGTTGAGAAAGAAATCGTGCTGAGATGACCCGGGCATGTAGACCAAAGTCTGATTGAAGCCATGGAGCTAAGGGAAGGGGGTAGGAAGAGGGGCATGGCCAAGGCGGGGGCTCCTCTGTTCATTCACAAGCCGAGGACGAGAAGCGAGTCTGTTCTAAAGGCCCCTTTAGAAGATGTGTAAATGCTTACCATTCCTTAAGATTTGCTGGCATAACATGCGATAGCATACGATATTATTTACATATTTTTTCTGAATGAAAAAAGTGTTGACAGATATCGCAAGGTTGTAAGATATCGTAATATTTCGTAGGATATCGTATAATTTCGTAGGATTTCGCAATATTTAGTAGATCGTAGAATATCCCAATGTTTTGTGGGACATCACAGAATTCCGTAGGATAATATGTCAAAGGACAGGGTTGCATTCAGCCGCTAAAATTCACCTCGTGAGGCATTGAGGTAATAATTATGTCTTAAAGTCAAGCTTGATGGTGAATATATCGCAGCTGTCTAAGAACCTTTGTGCACGAGGCGTCATTTCGATTACGCGATTACCTGCGCTAATTACTCCAGGAGCTATGAATACAATCAACGCTAGCTGTTATAGGCAAAGGTGTGGTTGTTCATTTAATAATAATTTGTTCTGCAATTTAACCCTCATTCGATGATGGCACCGGTCCCTAAGGAGCTCTTACGTCAGACAAAATTAATGACGTTTCGTGTGCGACGGATGTAATGTTAAAGAATCGCAAGCAGCTTGTGTCATTAATGCATGGCGTCAATAGGGTAATGATACATCTAAAATAAACCGAAAACAATTTTTCTTCGAATTCGGGGGCGAGTGGTACTACACAATATAGGTCGAAATAAAATGTACTTTCAAGCGAACTAAACAAAATAATACTTCCTCATTGGTAGACTTGCTCAATACCAAGTCATAACGTTCACGGAGAAATACATGGCAAAAAGTAAGATTACAGAGGAGAATAAACAGAGAAGGAAGAAGCTAGGAATACAAAGATACCAAAACAAATAGAAGAAGGATGAAGAAGGAGATGAACTAGAAAAAGAAAAAGGAATAAGAAAACAAAACAAGAAGGAGGAGGATAAGACAAAAAAAAGAGTAAGTAGAAGAAGATATGAACAAGATGATGGAGAAAGGGGAATACAACGACCTGGTAACCATGGTAACCGTTATAGCTGTCAAGTCCGTTCTTCAATCGATCAGAGAATCTCCTTACATCGTTACGCCCCCATGGAGGGAAACATGAATACCCAATTTATAAACATTTTCTGCCATAACAAAAACCCATTACCATACGAAAAGGTATCGTATGACAAGCGCACAAATGTTGCCTTGCCAATTTGATATAGACATACAATTTTCTATTACAGTTGGGTTCAAGCTTTTCATGTCGGTAATTCGGTAAACATCACATTTTCGGCAAAAATGTGTTCCCTAAATGACTATGTATGTCAAAGGTTAGCGATAAACCATAAACATGTCTACCGATAATGCATTCCATAAGTTATTTCAAAATCTAGTACGTCTTCACACAACTGAAAGTACGCTCCTGATATCTTCTTTTTTAATTTTACCGGTAGGATGAAAATAAAACGAAACAAACAAACAATCCCTCCCCCAATGAAAAAAAAAAAGCTAAAACTATATGATATACTAGTAGGGCCTATACTGTACTCATTTCATTGCACAGGTGAAAAAAAGACGAATTACTTCCCAAGCAAGGTGCAAAGAGAAGGGAAAATGTAATGAACTGGCGCATATTTTTTTTCTCTTAAGTTTGCACTATATTACTAGAAATCTGTGATTCCAATTTGAAACTACGTTTTTGAAGTCCCCTTCCCCCCAAAACAAAAGAAAACAAAAGTTTACAATAATTATGAGAGAAAATTCAATATTCAGAAGCTCGGAAACGTGAGGATAATTCGAACATATTCTACTTGCTATATACCGGTGCGAAATCGACCGTTTCATTTTTCTCATTTCGCAAATTACCACGAACGATCATGACTTTCGACCCGAACATTATATGTTGGATAAAGTTGAACATGAATACATGTTTTGCTCGTCTGATCCCAGACATTAAGTTAGATTTATTGCAGGATCGGGTTTTTCTTCTTAAGGAGGTACATTGAACCTGTCTAGCCACATAGCTTTATGTTTTGAGCCCCCCCCCCCCTCTCACCCCTCCCCTAACCCCCTCAAATTCCTGAATTGAGGATTCGGTTCGATCCCCCCCCCCTGTTTATAGGAAACCTCTTCGCCATGTGCAAGTCATTTTTGACAAGGTTTAAGCTTACCTGTTTACATGATTGAGTGGCCAGGGGACAGTGGGGGTAGTATGCGATATGGCGTCAAACTAATAATACAAAGTATAAATGTGTGAGCGGGCGGGAGGAGGCAAGGTGCTGCAGCCCCCCCCCCCCAATAATTCAGCAATCGTTAGCCTACCTCATATCCGGACAACGGGGGGAGGGGGGGGGGACCATTGTCTAGCAATATTATTTGAAACAGGTATATCACACAATCTTACAACATGAAATTGAACATCTAATACTTTCTTGATAATTCTTTCTTGGTAAGATTAATTTCCCTACTTTAGACATCCTTAACTGGATCATAACAAACTAATCAAACAGCAGGACTTCGAGTCTGTCTGCTTTGATTTCCGTGCACGTGTTTCCTATTTGTTAAAAAAAAATGAGTCTCTGATTTCCTCTCCGATCGGGACACGGGAAAGATGAGAATAATAATGAAAATTGATAGGGGAAATATTGGGCACATGCTGGTCTGGACTTGTGTAGGTTTGGAGTACAATACAGCTGTAAAAAGATGAAGAAAGAAAGCTGCAGGGTTGAGGGTTGTACAGTAGGCCAAAAGTCTGCGAGCAGATTGAGAAAAGGGAACTGCCAATAACTTTGGATGTTGGTCGATTGACGTTTGAAAGAAAGGAAAGTAGGGCAGCAGAGAGAGAGGGAAAGATGAAGATAGAGAGAGAAAGAGAGAGAGAGAGAGAGAGAGAGAGAGAGAGAGAGAGAGAGAAAGAGGGGGGGGGTCTGGTATTAAAGCCCCTTTAAAGTTTTGGGATCCCCAAATTCGCCAAAAAAAATTGATGGCAAAAGTTTACTTAAATTGTATCATAAGGTGAAAGAGGATGTCGTATTTTTTTTTGGATGGGGGGAATCTTTGTGAAAGTGTGTCTTAAATGACATTCCTTTCACATTAACATCAAATTTTGGGGGCTTTCAACACTTTAGAGAGGATATAAACCTGTATGCAAGATATACGCTTTTAAAGGGGAAGTCCACCCTGATATTAAGTTTGTTTGAATTGAACAGAAACATGAGAGAAACGGGTCAATGAAAATTTGAACAAAAACTGAACTAAGATAAGAAACTTATGAGTTTTTGAAGTTGCCTTCAATCGAACACAAATTGGCAGCTCTGTGACGTATCTTGTAAGCTCCCCTCTCATTTCCTCTGTACTAAATAACAAACAAACAGAAATTTACATTTTCCCTCAAGAAAACTGGCAATTATACTTGCGCCCTAAATATAATTATTGCAGATATGTTTCTATAAAACCCAGGTAAGAATAAAAAGTATTCCGTTATCAATAATGAAGAGGATGAAAGTTAATGAAATTGTATGTACATGTATAAAGCAAATGGGAGGGGGGGGGGGGGGGGAGCTCACAAAATACGTCACAGATTTACCAATTTGAGTTTGATTAATTGCAACTTTAAAACAAATAATTTACATATTTTTAATCGGAATTTACTCAAAATTTCACTGATCCGTTCCTCTCATTTTGTTTTTCTTCTATTCAAACCAACTCAATATCAGGTAGGATTTCACCTTTAAGGCTACATGCCAATATGCTTATGCGTAATAAAGTCCCCATTCTAGATAGGCATGTTATGTTACTGGGTACATTTTTATGAAGTATGAACCACATCCATTCATTGTGTAATCAGTGGAGTAGCGTGGGTTCAGTCATGGGGGGGGGGGGTGGGGTGGGGGTTGGGAAGCTACGGGGTCATTGGTCTGGTCGGATAAAAGGGAAGCGACCAAGTCGGTGAGCGCGCGTCTGGGAGAGCGGTTCGTGATATCTTTCTAGTTTCATCCCTTCTTCCGTTTCACCCATCTCCCCACTCCGTTTTGCCCCTGCTTTCGATTTTTGTCATTTAATTGGAGGGGGTATGGGCTCCAGTGCCCCCATGCCCCCTCACTAATCGGCAGGATGCTCAGAGCACGGTGGACTTTGTTCGTGGGAACATGCGAAAACTCATATATTGTGTTTGCCCCGATAAGCTATTTTCATATTTGAATAATGGGAATGCATTCGTATTTCTTTTCACGATGGGCGTGTTTATATGCATGTTGGAAATGACCAAGGTCGCTTGTATTCATAAATGATATGATTGATCTCCTCTCAATTTTAGGGAGTGCGATTAAATAGTTTTGTGCTACTATTTCATCAATCACAACGCTGTGATCATAATCGGGACACCAGCTATATGTGGCTTAGCAATCTTGAATATTCATAGATTTGAAAAGGAAAAATGTGGGGAGGGTTTAACAATTAAATTACATCCCATTTAGCACAATACCTTCAGGAGTGGTTCTATAAATCAAAGCTGAAAAACAGATTTCAAGGGAGACAATAAGCACTATTTACAATAATTGAACGCAATAAACTGCAATCGTTTCTTTTATAAGTGCCTTCTAAAGATATATTTCTGTATTACATTAGATCCATTTCCCTAACTGTATCTATAGGCAGAACCATTTCTTCTATCCCCTCAAGTGGAACCGCCAAATATACCCTTCCCCTTTTCATTAGGTGTTGTGCAATAACACTATATCACCAGGAAGTTTAAAGCTTCACTGTTAAGAGAAGAGACATCGACGGTCCAGGGTTCTAAGCTGAGTCGATGTGCAATAATCTTTTCAAAACTGTTAGTTGATAGGAATTACAGCAGTGAATCTCCAGTTCTATATCTCCTGGTATACTCCTCTTTTCTTAAAGCAGAAATATATGTGCATCTTGTACACATCTCCCCCAAAATGGCGCCCAAATGAAAGCATCATTAACACCGTTTTAGTCTCGACTATCACCATTCTGGGAGCACCTATCAATGATATATAGAACTTTCATTGGTTGAGGTAATCATAACTTGTACTTTAGGCTTCTACCAACCAAGACCACAGTAGTGGATGGATGGAAGCTTGCCTACTAAATGTTAAGGTTGTTGCTTAATAATAATAATACATAAGATTTATAAGGCGCCAAATCCACTTGACAGTCAAATGCTCAAGGCGAAGCTTGTGCTAAAAATGAAATACACGATACATATAAAGTGCAATAGGAAAGGGAAAGACATGAACGGTAATGGTAATCAATTATAAGCTAAATTAAACAGATATTTCTTAAGATTGTTTTCAACACTTCAGCAGAACTCCTATTCTTAATACATTGAGGGAGAGTATTCCATAATGAAGGCCCAGCATGAGCGAAGGTTTGCTTCCCCCTCCCCCAATTTGTTTAACCCTATAGGAGTAACAAGTAAGCCAGAGTTTTGAGAACGTAGCTCTGATGATATGTTACCTTCCTACCAGTTTCCCATTCCCTACACATGGGTAGAGAGAGGTAACTGTAAATTACTGCCTAGTCTGTGGATACACGGGCATCGGGCACATACTAGAACCAGCACTCTCTTTATTCAAATTCAAATAAATCAAGCACTTTAACCGCAACCCCAAATAACCATTACCAAAATGATAAAGAATGTTTTGGAGTGAGTCTTCAAGACTAAAATAAGAGATGATTAATAAACTCGGGTTTAAAAAAGGAAATGCTACACAGCAAGGAAGAAAGTCCTCACAGCATGTGTACATTTAGGCCAACCATGTGTGACGGGTTGGGATTCTATGTTTGTCCTCGATATACCCGAGTCATACCAACGACACCGACACCAGACCGAACCATTTAATTGCATTATCCCGAATGGAAATGAATCGGTCGGTTTTGGGGTTGGTTTAACGGTGTGACACTAGTCAC
Source organism: Strongylocentrotus purpuratus (assembly GCF_000002235.5). Taxonomy (NCBI): domain Eukaryota; kingdom Metazoa; phylum Echinodermata; class Echinoidea; order Camarodonta; family Strongylocentrotidae; genus Strongylocentrotus; species Strongylocentrotus purpuratus. The sequence goes on from NW_022145609.1 coordinate 11,475,033, forward strand.
AACGATGAAACCGACAACAAAGTGAACAAAATAATTACATTACCCCGGATGGAATCGAAACGGTCAGTTTTGGAGTCGGTTTGATGGTGTGACACTATAGTCACAACGATGAAACCGACAACATAGCGAACCAATTAATTACATTATCCTGAATCGGTCGGTTTTGGAGTCGGTTTAACGGTGTGACATGCACTAGTCACAACGATGAAACCGACAACAAAGTGAACAAAATAATTACATTTTCCCGAATGGAAATGAATCGGTCGGTTTTTGGAGTCTGTTTAACGGTGTGACACTAGTCTCAACGATGAAACCGACAACAAAGTGAACAAAATAATTACATTACCCCGAATGGAAAATAATTAGTCGGTTTGGAGTCAGTTTGCCAGTGTGACTGAGGTGTTTAATACCAGAGAGCAGAGACACAAGGTGACTCACTGAACAGTATGGTCAACATGAACTTTGAGTTTAGGAGGGAAACGTCTTTTGTCCTAGTTTGGTAATCTGTCGTCTGCATGATACCACGATTAAACTGAAGAAGAAAAAGGACGATTGTCTACTGATGAAGTATAGACAAAAAAGAGAGTAAACTCTTTGAAGAAATGCGCGACGCGTGACGAAACATTAGACTCTGCATGTCTCAATAGAAGGCATGATTAAGAGTATAGGCCTATACAAGGGATATCAGATATCCCTGTCTATACTAACTACATGTATGATGAATCGAGACCTGTACAGTTCAGGATTGACGTATAATTATAGCCTAAACTTATTTTCATATACGTGAATGTTTTTCGTATTGATACCAAAGCTTCTCGAGTTTGACCCAACCATGGACCTATGACTTAATGATCTGAAGAGAAACAAAACAAAACAAAACAAAAACAGCGCTTCTCGAAGTTCCCTTGTTTCCAATAGTTTTGCCTTTTGATGGGTTACAAAATTGATAAAATGAGATGAAAAAATGCAATATCGCTTCCTGTCCGGCCTAGGTTTGATAAAATCTCTATTCTAACTCAATGCATACATGATCCTGCCTCAATTTTACACATGAAGAAATATCTCAAGTACCCAGAACACAGAACACATGGGAATCATGCTACACTTCTGGCACAATAATCGATTTTTTTTTCTTTCTTCAAATACATTTTTTTGCTTCGAAAATACTAAACAGGTGCAGTGAATATCTTTTTGTACAATAGATCTATCTATTTCGCATGACTTGGAATAAATCTTTCTATTCAGTTTTATGAAAAGAAACCCCGATTGCACCAAGCCTGGTCGGATGCATATTATGTACTCGACGAATGAATGTAAACAAGAGCTTATTGAAAAATATAGGTATGTAGGTGGGCCCTAGGTGTCTGTGCCTGTAGACTGTCATCTAAATGGACCTCCAATTTTCGCTCTGCTGGTAATTATAGTGCGTATACACATGTCTTTGAAGTTTGAGAAATGGCATATCATGCATGTCACTTATTCAAATATTGTAAATGAATGACTTACCTTTTCTTCAAGACAAATTGAATATGAAGTATCCGTCTCGCTGTGCCGGTGTTGAATACCCCTCTTCTGCGACACTGTGACAATAAATGTTTGTTTAAAAAAATAGAAAAACCCGTCTGACTTGAATCAGTTTTGGGTTGTTGAATGAGAGTTGATCGCCCTTGCGAGACATGCAACAGTACACGACGAAGATCGACTCCCTATGGTAAACGGAGTTCCATGGCAAATTGTTTTTGAGGAGGAAAAGGTGTCCTGATTGGAAATACCGTCTCGCTCCTAAGATGGTAGTAGTGGTATTGGTGGTGGTGGTGGTGGTGGTGGTGGTGGGGGGGGGGGGGGGGTGTAACATTCGGTGATTCAGAAAAGTCGGGGTGTAGAGGAACATGATTTTAACCTCGATTTGGAAAAGATTTTTTTTTAGAATAATTAATATTTTCTGCAGGAATGATGCAGACCATTTTCAGTCTAGGCCTTATACCTTTTATTCATTGTTAATAATAATCTATACTACTAACAAAAAAAAAAATGCTCTACATCATTCCTAGAAATGATACTGTATCTTATTGTGCCTATACCCCTCCCCCCTCCCTGATTTCTGCGCTTAGATCACCTTGGACCTGTACATGTGCAAGTACGTTCCGGATAAAGTTTAGGTCATGGGGATATGTTTATTGAAACATTCGTGCAACCAGTGTTTAGTTTTATAAAGATTTTGTATATTTAGAAATATGAGGGAGAGTTCGGGTTCAGGCTCGAGTTCAACCAGTTAGCCTAAACGTGATGGGGATGAAGAGATCGAGATAGAGAGAGGGATGAAGAGATCGAGATAGAGAGAGGGAGGGAGAGAGAGAGAGAGAGAGAGAGAGAGAGAAAGAGAGAGAGAGAGAGAGAGAGAGAGAGGGAGAGAAATAGGGGGGGGGGGTATAGTCGAATGAACATTATTTGGAGTGGTGGAAGCTTAGGTGAAGAAACAGAGTGGCAAAGAAAGAGCAGGAACCCGTTAGAGAGGTAGGGAATATCATATGTTAACATATATTATTCATTTTAGCACATTAATGTTTTAACGTTTTATTCGGGTTTAAATCTATATGATGGGAGTCGAAATGTTTATCAAAAGCTCTCATGTGAGGTAAAATGAATAACTTCACAAGGACGCGTTTCTTATCAACATGCCGCCATCCATTGCTTCGCAGGCCATTTTAATGTAATTGTCTCTGAACGCTTCTCCATCGACTTGGCGAGGACAGGTATTTTTGCATCACAATATCACAGGCGACAACTATGGGAGAAGCGCTAGACAAAAATCATATTGACACACGGATTTGAATAATGTTGATCTAATGACACGCCGTTTGAAGAAGTTATTGTCAATACCCCCCTTCCACTTCTCAATCCCCCTCCTTTCTGGGGCTTCGTTTGATGTTAAAACCGCATCTCTTCTTTCATCACTCGCATCACTGTTTAACAAGGAGGATTGGAGTGCGCGCTCTTTTGTCCGTTGCCCGTTCGGGCTACCCAAAGGAAAACATTTGTAATTGATGGATAATCATGGACCTCGGTGCGAGTGGAGGGGTGACAAATAAGTCTTTTATTTATGGGACCAATAAACCGTATTATGATAGAAGCACATGTGAAGAATATAGCTTTTAGTTATTCATTAAAGAACTTGAGAACTCCTCCGTAATATACTTATTTCATTACATTTGAAAAGAAAGTTCAAGTAATAAATAATATTATGTATGCTCTTATATCATGACGTATTCAATGAATGTGAACTAAAGGAAAAATGCTTATTACACCGCTGTTCAAAATCAAGTTCAGTGTTGATCTGTGTAAAAAAAAAATCCCATAAAGATAATTTGCTTTCTCTCTCTCTTGCAACACGGAACAGTTTTATCAACGTTGAGTGTTCAACATGCTGCTTCTCTCTTTTTTAATATTGCTGAATACAACCAAATGGATGAAATGGTGTCCATCTTAGGCCATTTTATTTAATTAATATACTTCAATATCTTATAGTGTACGATGATCGAACTAAGAAGCCATTTGGGCGATGGCCTTTCATATGGAGTTTAATTCCACATCTCCATTGACCGTCGAGTATATAAAAAGCTCAGTTTTTTTTTGCTCTACGGGAGAACATCACTAACTTGTTCTAAAAGAAATATTGGCCACGTCTTATAAAGAGTTGCGATTGATCCTAATCAATCGCAATTCCTATAATCAATCGCAAGTTTGCAGTCTCCTATCTCTTATATACATAGTTGCGATCGCAACTCTTTATAAGACGGGGACCAGACCAATATAATTTTAGTCAAACAGTCTGAAGAGGCGTTCCGCTTTCAAGGGTGAGGAGACCTTAAAGGGGCGACTTAAAGGAGGAGTTGTGTATAAAAGCGTTAAGTGGGCTTCCACGCTCCACTTCATACGATTTAATCGGATAAAAAGTCGAGAGAAGAACTTCAGATGACCCACAAAATAGAGATCGAAATATGAATGGTGCTTTAACGAACTGTGAATAGCATGTCAACATTTAGCAAGTGTCGAGGGGTTGAAGCCCCATTATTAAGACAACAGCGACGCTTTTCAAGAGGTCGCTCCGATTTTCGGAAGCTGGTTTGATTCGAGTTTTAACAATATAACAAAGGCATCATTAAGCACATCGGTCTGTATTCTACTAATTTGTTTAAGGGGTCCCTGTGCCTAAAAAATCACGTTTAACAAAAGTAAACTTGGAGCTCTAACTAGCTTCCTTTGTTAAAACCGATTTCGGACAGAAGCATAAACCCAGCATCAAAATGGGCTTTTGGCTTTGGTCCCTACAAGCACATAGAATGTTTTTTTAATCTTAAGGGAAGTGTCAATGTTTTAAGGGCAGATAATGTCTTATTTGAGTATTTCCTTGTTGTGAATGTGACAATTATTCGTCAAGACCTGTTGTTGATCCTTAAATATATACAACTGTAGTGTGCATTCCATCTATCAAGGCATCTTCTCGATCTTCTCCCACTTCCAAGGTTGATTGCAACATTTCTCCACACATCTCCAGCCTCTGATATTCTATCACACTCTTGCAATGTCATTCCACTCCACAATTAAAGTTATACGTTTTGAATTTGGGATCAATTTTTGGTTACAACCAACTTTACCTTTATCTATAGGCATTGTCCGAGTAGATTCAGTGTCCTAGGCTCATCACTTTTTTAGTTTAAATATCTATCTTTCACAATGTGATGACGAATAATTGTGATGTATCTAACTTTCTATTACGAGCCAGTTTTAATTATTATCTAGGTTGGCAAATAGAAATAAATACATTACCTACCTCTTTGTTCAAAAGGCCTTAACTTAAAGGCTTGGTGAAATATACAGACACAAGAGAGAGAGAGAGAGAGAGAGAGAGAGAGAGAGAGAGAGAGAGAGAGAGACGGGGAAAAAGAACACTGTACATCATAGTTTAAATTCATAAATTTCTCTTTATTCATTGGCCAATGGCAGAAAAGTGTTTCTTTTCAGTAACAATACATTTACAGATATATAAGAAAGTATTCTGAAAAAGTGCAGAAAAACTCTAAAGAAAAGATTGACATATTTAATAATGATCATGAAACAAGAATGTTAATCATGATCCGTTGAGATGATTGAATACATTTTCTTTTACTAACAGAGAAGAAAACAAATCAATGTAGAATTATGTTTCTTCGTTTTGTGTTTTGCAGTACTCGGAAGGAATGGAAGTAATGACAGGTGTTATTTCAAAAAGAATTCTTGTTTTAATAGAATTTGTGTTTTAATAGAGTTTGTGATTAAACTTTGTTTTTTAAACAAATACATGTAATTGCAATATGGTAATAGTATATTTGTAAAGCACTTAGAGACATTTGTATTAAGCGCTATATAAAAATTAAATATTATTATTATTATTAGTATGAATATGAAACATAATATTGTATTTGCTATTTTCTGTAATGTGTAAAATATTAGTACAGTATACCATCTTATATTGAAGATTGAGGAAAAAAACTACAAAGGGACCCCCCCTCCCCCCCCCCCCCCCCCCCCCCCCCCCTCCCCCCCCTCCCCCCCTCCCCCCCCCCCTCCCCCCCCTCCCCCCCCCCCCCCCCTCCCCCCCCCCCCCCCCCCCCCTCCCCCCCCCCCCCCCCCCCCCCCCCCCCCCCCCCCGTAATACAAAAAAGCAGTACAGAAGGAGAAAAGAAAGGGAAAGAGAAGAAGAAGAAGGAGAAGGAGGAGGAGGAGGAGGAGGAGGAGGAGGAGGAGGAGGAGGAGGAGAAGGAGAAGAAGAAGAAGAAGAAGAAGAAGAAGAAGAAGAAGAAGAAGAAGAAGGAGAAGGAGGAGGAGGAGGAGGAGGAGAAGGAGAAGAAGAAGAAGAAGAAGAAGAAGAAGAAGAAGAAGAAGAAGAAGAAGAAGAAGAAGAAGAAGATAACAGGAAGAGGAAGAGAAAAGAAGGATTTAAGTCTGGTGAAAACCATGAAGACAAAAAAAAGAAATAAAGAATAGGAGAAATGTGTTTATTTGTCTGGCTGATTCATACAAAAGCTTGTAGAAAACTGAACAAAATTTTATCACAAAATGTCAAGTTTCTGGTAAAAAGTAATTGAAAACCATTTTACCACTATCTTCACCCTACACTTCATATGTCTTAAACATATACACGTATATCATATTCTTTAAATCTGTTCTTTCAAAAAAAAAATTGCTAGGAATAAGAAAATAGTATAACACCGAACATGTACTAAACTTTGGAAATGAGCTGTTGATATTTCAAAAGTGATCGCCTAACCATTAAATTGCCCCTTACTAACAAACACCAACATTAAACAACCTGCATAGAGTAATGGCAGCGATAAACATTGAATAAAACACTTTACAAGTGGAGACATAGTACAGGTAAATATTAGTTAGGGCTTCTTCTAACACTAATAATAATCCTTACTCTTCTAACACTAACACTTACACTTACAAACACCAAACATGCATAGAGTAATGAGAGGGTGAACACCGGACAACACTTACAAACACCAAACATGCATAGAGTAATGAGGGGGTAAACACTGGACAAACGCTTTACAGGTGGATATTTTATTACAAGGACATGTCAGCATCTTCTCAATCAAAATCGTGTGCTTTCTCCATTTTCAAATCCATCATTCCTGTGAATATTAAAGGAAGAAATAAAGTATTGAAGATTAGTCATCAAAGAATAATAATTTCAGATATTAAACAGCATTCTATATATTTTAATAACATATTTTTCTTATTTTTCTTTTTCTTATCCTCTTTCTTCATTTTCTCCTCTTCCCTATTGATATTTTTCTTCTTCTTATTCTCCTCTTTTGCTTCCTCTTCCTCTTCTTCTTCTTCTAATCTTTCTTCTTCTTCATCTTCATCTTCTTCTTTTCTTCTCTCTTTTTCTTATTTCTGTCTGCATTCTTCTTTTGTCACCCCTTGTCTCCCCCCCCCCCCTCTTTCTCTTCTCTCTCCTCGCTATTCTTGTTCTTTCTCTGCTTCTCCTATTTCATCACTTTCCCCCCCCCCCCCCCCCCCCCCCCCCCCGGCAATTACCAGCATATCAAATATTGAAAACAGATATCATATAAACACTATTTAAAACATGGCTTACTCTTGGCCACTAGAATCAGCAGCAGATCTGTCTGATCGGCTTAAAGGCACTGCATAATCTGGCTCTTCGTAACCTGCCATTCAAAAGAGCAAAACAATGAGATGTGTGTGACATACATGTATGATGACAGTTGTATCTCTATTTTGCTTTAATTGGGTATTACTAGAATGGTACTCAAGTACATAGAAATAACCTTGTTATATCAGGGTAAACAAACAATTATAATATAAAGAGCTCGGACCAGAAAAATCACATTGTCATACCTGCCAACCTGAGACAAGAGAAATTAGGAGTAAATTTTTCTGGATGGACTACGAGGTCGCGAACCACCGAAGGATTGGGGTAGTAGCCCGTAGATTGGGGGGGGGGGGGGGGGGGGGGTACACAGGACTTTAGGGTCTATTTTTTTTCCTCTCCATTTTAATGGTGCAAATGGGCCTTTTCCTTCAACCTTTTCGCCCCACACATAAACAATTTTTGAAATATCAAAATGTGAACACTCACAAAACTACATGTTTCATTACCCACCTCAGTTAGGAGCCCTATTTTGCAAAGGTAGAAAGATTCAGAATTACTGGCTACTGGAACCAACCAATCCAGCTGATGTACAAGGTTGAAATTGGACGAGCCTTGTCCTTAAAGGGAAAGTCCACCCCCAAAATAAGTTTGTTTCGATAGAGGCAGAATAATAAGAAAATCAGGTGAGTGAAAGTTTGAGCAAATTCTGAATGAAAATAAGAAAGTTATGAATTATTGAAGTTGTGATCAATCAAATACAAATTGGCAACTCTGTGACTTATTATACGAGCTCTCCTTCATTTGCTTTGTGCATAATATTCCATAAAATCATGTTTTCTTTGTTATTGATGACGGAATATATATTTGTTCCTTGCAGGGGGAGTATAGAAACATATTTGCAATTATTATATTTAGGGTGCATGTATGGTTGAAATTTTTCTTGAGGGAAAATGAAAATTTTAGATTTTTTTAGTACTGAGCAAATGAAAGTTGAGCTCGCATGATACGTCATAGAGTTGCCAATTTGTGTTTGATTGATCACAACTTCAAAATTCCTAACTTCCTTATTTTTAATCAGAATTTGCTCAAACTTTCACTGACTTGTTTCTCTCATTTTTCTACTCCTATTAAAACTAACTTAATTTCAGGGTGGACTTCCCCTTTAATTTCGCTGAAAGCTTTATGTTTCTTCGAGTTCATGTCGTCGCCGCTTTCACGAACCGGCACAAGCCACCGAAATCCCTTCAAAATGTAGTTTTTATTTTTTTTGCATTTTTAGCATAAGTTATCAACAATCTTTCATCTCACCAAATTTCAGCATCCAAAACGCTTTAGTTTTTGAGATATCCATGGTTACACAAATGACTAAAACGACACACGAGCCAAAAAGCACGATTCATATTTTCACGAACCGGCACGCGCCGTTATAAGTCAATGGGCTGTGCCTGTTCGTGAAAATATCTTTGCGCTTACAAGACCTAGACGACGCGACACAGGCGGTTGTGCCGGTTCGTGAAAATAAAATACGCGCTAAGATAGCGCGAGCGCTTTTGTCTTGCGCGTAAAGTTACATAGGAAAAACGACACAGTGGCTTGTGCCGGTTCGTGAAAATATTTTTGCTACGTAAACAGCAAAATAATATTTTCACGAACCGGCACGAGAGTCCAAAGCTTCGTAATATTAATAGTAATTGTCATTATGCTTAACAAATGGAATGTATAGAAAATACAGAATATTTTTCTTTCATTGATATGTATTTTGTGATATAAAATTTGACATAAGGCATGTTTCTGGCGAATTCAAAACGGGCTAAACGTAAAACACGTTTTTCTCAGAATGTACTTATTTCGTTGCGCGTTGGGCTGTGCCGGTTCGTGAAAACGGCGACGATGTGTTTCTGAATGTCATTCATTCCCCCATGGTTGGTACTGAAGTCGGCCGAACACACAATGCAAAATGCGTGTTGAAGTCCGAGTGCTGATTCTGCAACTGGAAATTGTTTCCCGTATTCTTTCTTATACTTCTGATTATGAACAGCACGAGTCTTACCCATTTTGTCCTTCAAAAATGGAGAAATCAATGAAGAAGAAGAATATAGTAGTAGTAATCCAAAATAAATCCGAGGAAGTCCGGTAAATAACAAGCTTCCACGATCGCAGTCATCGCACAAGCATTGAAGAAAACACGCCAATGTATACAGTGTTTATGCACGGTGTATCAACTACTGCACATGTAATATAAATACACGTGGGCTATACGCATGCATTTACTATGCAATTCGGGCTGCGCTGTGTATATCCTCTATGAGCGCGAGCGCGGATGTTGGCGTGATCTGGTTATCAGTGCTGTGTTAATGCTTTAGTCTTATGCAACAGTCGTTTGTTTTAAAAATATTTTAAAATTTTAAAAAATCGGAGTTTTGAGGCATGCACTCGGAATTCGGAGTTGGTATGAAAAATGCGGAGGACTCCGCCTAAATCGGGGTGGTTGGCAGGTATGCATTGTTAATAGATGCCTCCTTATATCAGAGCTCAGTATATTAAAGTTCCCCTGTACAGTGTACATGCAACATCATGCGATAAAGATAAGAATTGATAGATATATGTCTTCAAGTCCTTTTACAAAGAAGAGGAAAAGGAGATGAGTGAAAATCTTACAAAAACAAGTTTATTACTTTTGAAGGACCCTTCCCCTTTCTAGAGGGGTATAATGGCAATTTCGGTTTCCTATCTACACTCTTATTGGCCAATTTCCACAATTCTTTTAATAACCACCAATATAGGGATGGACTGGGCCTGACTTGCTTTTATGTAATCAATGTTGAATTCAACTTAAACACAAACTAATTGAGAAAATGATGCCACTTTGATGCTTACTCTTTGTGTGGAGCTCCTGTGATCCCATTAACCCATCAGCTGTCTGCAGTTTCCCTTTTTTCTTCGATGTCTGGAGAAAGAAAAAAATTCATAAAATGAAAAGTGCAAACATTGATTAGTGTGAAGCGACTTCGCTGATAGAGGGCGGCAAAATCATGGCGGATCTCATAGGACCAAAAGTCCCTTATCAGAGCTTATCAAAACATGCCTGAAGCGTGCGTTCAGATTTAAAACAAAGAGGAAAGTAAGACATGAAAACAGGTGGTAGCTATCATTAGTTTTACTGCTCTCACCCCGTAGAATGTCCATTTGTAGTATGTCCATGGTAGTAGCAGCCATAACAGTTGATATAGTATTACTTGAAGCAGTAGTTGTAGAAGTGAAAGAAGCATTAATAGCAGTATACAAAGGCTAAGTATAATTGTCTGTTTGGAGACAGAAACGTGTTAACTCATGTACTACCAGGGGCGGATCTGGGGGGGGGGGGGGGGGGGGGGTCTTCAGAGGTTTTTTTGGCTCCAGGGAAGAAAAAAATCATGGTTTAGACTGTGACATTCTCCATACCTGACCTCTAGTCCAACTACTGCTGCCAAAACCACAGCAAAGCTTGCCACCACGATCAACGAGATGGCCCAAGGTTCAAGACCCTGGGAAGGGGGTTCAGTTCCCCCGGGTCCGTTGGTCGGAGTCAGCGCATTGGGGGTCACGCTGTAAGCAAACCCCTCCCCCATGATCTCCTCGAGAGTCGCCTGCGAGGTCTCTTCCATGAGAGAGGTTTGCACAATCTCCGGTTCGATCCCCAGGACGATGTCCTCGTCGACCATGCTGGGGTTGCCCACCCACATGGTGATGTGGAGGTCGTCCTCTACGGCGACGGTGTCAAGGAACTCGACATCCTCCGCGCTGTGATCAGAGAAACAAAAGGCTTTTAGAACTGACAGACTGAAACCTATTTGGAACTGACACAACTCTGAATAGTAAACAGTTTCAAAATAAAAAAATCCTGTAATTTGGTTAGGTCATATTTGCTCATTTATAAATAACGACCCACATGTTTACATTTTATAAGTTAGCTAAAGCGAAGTTTGTGGCACATAAAGTGGCAAAAAAAATTTGCAAACTGGTTGGAAATCATACTTTACTGCAAAGAGGAAGAACCATATTAAGACATAAAACTGGTTATTACCCCTCCTACCTTGACTAAGCTCAATATTACCACAAAAACTGTAATTAGATTGGAAATGTCACACTACTGTATACATATAAATTCAATGCTATCATTAACAATTGTGCCTTGCGTTCCGGACGCGTCTTTTTGTGCTACTACAGTATGCTAAGCTTCTTTAAAGACAATTAATAAATAGGTCCTAGTTAGTACCGAAGTATAGATGAAATACCCAGGGATACCAGTTAGAATTGATCAGAGGGCCTGAAAATCACCCAGAATGAGCTATTTTAAGCCTAAACTATGGCTTCAAACTAAATTGCCAGGGCCTGATTCAGGCTTTTGCCTGACATGTGGCAGCCCTGAATACCACGCTGTGTAAGTTCAAAATTCCGCTTTGCATAATCACCTTCAGACATTTCTACATTGACCATATAACTATGAGTAATATGCATTATTATTAATTCCATCACATCCCAGATTTCTCAAAGTCACATACAATGACTGGGGAGTGTTTCACAAAGACTAAGATCGACTTTCAGTTGGAATTAAGTATGGCAGGCCATTCATGCCACTGTTTGCTCTCCCCTTTCACTGGCTTTGGTTTCTCAAGGGACGTACAAATCATGGTCACAAATCTACAGAATTTACCTATTTTGATAGTTCATTATGAAGGGAAAATATTATCTAAAGATCATAATTGAGAGACCCATGGTGAGAACAACCAGTGGCAAGAATGGCCTGCCATAGTTAAGTCTAACTTAAAGTCGATCTTAGCCTTTGTGAAACACTCCCCTGGGGCCCATTTCACAAAACTTGTCATCAGTGACAAATGACAAAAATCAGTGACAAATCTGCAGATAACCAATCAGAAGCAAGGATTTCAGTAGCTTATAACAAAAACTGCCATTTGCCACTGATGACAAGTTTTGTGAAACATGAAGAAGATGTTATACCACAGGTACCTGAATGTGAGCTGTAGGATGCCTGCATCTCTTCTCCTTCTTACTGATGCCATCTCCTCACATGTATCTGATCTATCCATGCAGTAATCAGTCATCGACGTAGCTATACCGGTGGCCAAGTCTTGCTGCCGTGTAGGGGTGAACTGCAAGAGAGAATGTTTGTTTGAATATGATAAATGGATTATGATCAATAACTATAAAGTTATGCTGTACATACAAAATTAAAGTTAACTCCAAAAAAAAGATAGGTGTTAAGTTTACCACTTGCTCCCTCCCCATAAGACCCTAACATGCACTCCAACAAAGTCCTGCGTGAAGACACAAATACTGAAAGGGATTGGGTAACTTTGCCTCGGATTCAAAAAAAAAATCCTGGATTTAGCTCATTCTGCAATCATAATTATAAACCTTTAGGTCAGTCAGGAACCTCATGACTTTTACAAGCCGATCGCCTGTCTGATTATCAAGATATTTATGATTGGAAATCAAAACCAAATTTTGGATTTTCCTAACGTTTTCATACCACTACACTGAGGCACTTCTTGATCATTTTGAAGCGCAATTTTTTTTAGGGCTTCAATATTACACCATATCACAGACACTGATAACACATAGGGCCGTGCATCTCAGATTTAACATTGTTAAACAATGCCTTTAAAACTTTAACAAGCATATAATAGAAAAATATACCACCCATTTTTATTAAATGACATTCAATCTATATCCCAACACCTTTGTTTTACCTAAATTTTGTTATTCTGCACCAAAATATTAATCTTATAACTTGATAGTTCTTGGGAACATCAACCTGTCAAGCCTCAGTTGGCTTTGAATGATGGCCCTTTTATTTTTCTTAATTTTAATATATGAATTCATTCCATGTACCTTGTATTTTAACTTGAAATGTTTTTGAATGTTTTGCAAGTTTTTTTAAACTGAAGAACGAATAAAGAATGAACTTGAATATCAAGTATATCTTCTCTTCTTCTGCATTGAAAACAATAAGATATATGCACAAATATTGTAATGAGTGAACTTTTGAATATTCGTCAATAACCCTTTCAGAAATGTAGATGTTTAGTCTACATGTATCTGTGGGAACTTTGACAGGAAAGTTTCTATTTCTTTGTGAATCATAAACAGATAATCGTGTAGATATTTTTCCCATGGAAGATGACTCATTGTTGTTGTTATTATGTTTTATAATCTGTATAATTGTGTACATTGTTTGTAACACACCTGTACCAGTGAACAACAAATTTCTATTTTTGTATGGACAATAAATCAATTCAATTCAATTCAATTCATGATAAAACAAACAAATTACAGTAACATCTCACTTTGGGAATTCTAATCCAATAGTTGTTTTTATAAACTAATTAAAAAATGGAACAGACAGGATTAATTTGAGTTGAATGTGATAGCCATGGAGACTTACCCAACCTACAGGTTCATCCTCTACAATGAAGATGACAGAATCAGTAATCTCATTGTACGGTGTGGGTGGTTCTGTATTAAGAGAAGGTATGCAGCGTGTTAGGATCCCTGCATCAATGGAGAAACCTACATGGAAGGCTGGGCATTGATTGTTGTACGTAATGATGGAAATGTGAATATAACACTGTACCAAACTATATCAGACCTGCCAACCTCTGGAGTTCAAAAACTGTATTCTTCAATCCCCAAAGTTGTATTTTACTAACAAAAGTTGTATTCTTAAAAATAAACACGGACTGTTACGCAGACCAATGCCTCTTACCGTTCCTACAGGAAGAAATTTTTTAATGGATCATTGGTTGAATATCGTCCTTGTTTTCACGAAGTGACGGTAGTGAGGAAAATCATAACGCAAAGTGAATGCAATTTTTTTTCACTACCGTCACTTCGTGAAAACAGCGACGATATATGCATGATTTCGTCACAACTGTCGTGTTCGATGAACCAATGAACATCCCCAAATTGCCGATGTGAGATGCTTGTAGGATACTTTACAGAACAGAATGTGCATTTTAACATAGAAAATAGCACATACACATGAAAAATTATTTATTTATTCGAAAATCATATTTTTTTGAGGAAAATTGTATTTGCTTCTAAAGATCGTACAAAATATGACTAAATCCTACTGGTTGGCAGGTCTGCTATACAGTGTGAGTAAAAAAAAAGTTTACACCTAGAAAATTGCTAATTATTTTTAAAAAAATCATTGATGAACATTAAATTGTTATATGTCTTGAAAGAGTGTTTTATCCCAAATCATTTGGTACCATTTTTGTGTGATATGTGTTTACGCTTGGATGAACAGGAGACATTGTTTACGAGAGTGCAAACATCGACTTGCGCCAAAGTTGCCTATGTGATGTTTGAATAAAACAATTGGGATTTGGGTATTAATTCGGTCTTTGCAGATCCAAATAACATCCCTAACAAAATTAATCATGCCACACATATCAAATATCGAATATCAAATATCAGCCAACATTTTGTGCGCGCGTATGTGGGTGTGTGTGTCTTTGCCCTTTGCAAAAAAACATATGCAATGCATTTCATTTGATACATTTAATCCATTCTCTTACTCCGCTAATCCCAACATAATACATACTGTAGGCATCACTTTGGCGCAAGTCGATTTTTGCACTCTCGCAAACAATGCCACCTGTTCATCCAAGCGTGAACACATACCACACAAAAATGGTTCCAAATGATTTGGGATAAAACACACTTTCATAAGATGTATATTAATTTACTATTCATAGATGATTTTTAAAATAATTAGCAATTTTCTAGGTGTAAACTTTTTTTTGACTCACTCGGTATACTTACAGTGACCATGTCTATAGAAAGACAGACTGTCTAAAATGACTTTCTTGGGGGGGGGGGGGTATGTGTTACCAAAGATCAGTGTTTACAATAGAGTAAAGAATGTAAAGACCACCTAATTTTAAATATCACTTTTCTTGTCTATACCTCCCAATCATCATTATCTTTACCTGGGTTGTCAATGCTAGAATACTCCAGAGAGAATCCTGTAGCTGAGAAGGACTCGTCAGTCTTGAACTGTAGCCACATACGGTAACTAGCACTGTCTATGGGAGCAGGTAGAGAGCCTCCAGTCAGTATGGCTATCACTTCCTCGTTGACTGTCTTTCCTGTACCGACCACTAAGAAATCATGGCTGTTTGGCGAGAAAAAAATGATACAAATGGTAGGAAACTTTTGACCCATTGGGGAATAGAATGAAACGTCTACACATGAGACATATGAAACTGTTATAATATGAAACCCATTACCAGCAGGTGATATCCTCACTAATAGAAACAATATACTGTGAATTACAAATAAAAAGGAGACGTACATCTGACATTTTGCTTTGGATGGCAACATTTGCTCAAGGCTTTATTTCTTTACCCATTAACTACTGAGGTATCTCATTCCCACAGGTTTAATATAGGGGCCACTTAGTTACCATATGTAATGGGTTAAAACACATAAGGTTAGGGTCAGGGTTGATTAGGTTAAAGGTTACATTCTGGGTCCAGGTTAGCAATGAGGAATTCAAATGATAGGAGTATTAAAGCCCATCTGCACTAGTTTGGCCATGAGGGATAAGACCTCCCTGTATGGTCACTGACAGGTGGTTATCTCATCAAATCAGCTCTCAATTAACATAAGAAAAAGGGGACCATGGGGAACCAACAGTCACCGCTTAGGCATTGTTTGTTATAAAGAGGGCGCATGTAGCTAGCTATAAGTAGTGCAGTGGGGCTTTAAAGAAACTGACCATTGAGCAATTTCTGCTGGAGCATATGCCTGATAACCAAATAAATACCAAAGTATACAAAACTACAGGAACTTACTTCTCTTCAAGTGAGAATGCAGTGAACTCTATCCTGACTAGATGATTCATACTGGGTAGTCTGATGTACCAAGTACATTCTTGGTTGTCAGGGTAGGGTTGAGGATAGTTGGGAGACATCACAGTCCCAGAACCTTCCAGCAACTCTTGGGTCCCACAAGATTCTACAAGTAAATAGAATTGGATACCAGAATTTAATACGATCAAATCACCGCACTGACTTAGTTTATTAGCATTGTATTGTATTGGACTTGCCTTACCATGATAAAAATTGTGCACTTAACAACAGTTCTGTGAATTCATTGTAATCATAATAACATGAATTGGATGATAAAAGCAACATCGTTTCCAGAGAGCAAGAAAGGGGTTAACTTAATGAAAAAAATGTCTGGATCAAACAATCTTCTGGCTCTTAGCTGATGACATACTGTAAATGTAATTATCTATTTATCTTAACCAAATTGGATAGCTTTTTTTTTGAGAAAACTGGACAAATGATTTAGATTCTACTTTAAAAAAAGAAGTATATTTTACATTCTACTATAAAAAAAGAAGTATATTTTACATTCTACTGTGAAATATTTTAGAATGAAGGGTGCCAGACAGAAATTAAGAGAAAATCATAATCTAGATTAGTTAAAAGCAGAGAAAAAACATTTGTTACAGTACCTTGATCATCAAACGACTCCCAGTACAGGGTAAAACCCTTACTGGATACCGTCTCATCTGCTTGGAACCGCACCCAGAAGTTATACGTGGGTGACTCCAGGGTCTCGTCGAGTTTGAAGTCCCCTGTGTAGAAGCCGAGGACAGAGGAATCCGGGTTTCCGTACCCGATGGTGAGCGTGTCGTAGTCGCTTTCAAGGATGCCTTCCAGGGAGGTGATTCGGACTCGGCCTGTCTTGGGAGCCATCAGGGTCCAGGTTAAGTCCTGGGTGAGGTGAGGTGAGATGAGAAAGGTGAGAGCAATTTTGTTAGTGAAAATAGGATTATTGTCAGATGCTGCTTATAAGTATTGGCTTGCATGGTAATGTAGATAGACAGTAGGCTTGCGGTTGCACCATGTGAGAGAAGGGGGAGGATTTAGGAGACCCGGAAAGGACTCTCTGTAATCTTTCTTGAGGATGTGAGTGTAGTCCTGAAAAGGACTGTTGGGAATCTTGAAAAAAGACTGTTGGTTATCTTTCTTAGCTTATAGTTCTTAGGAGAGCTATAGCACCGGTTGGATTATTGTCTTAACATCAATGTGCTATCAACTGCACAAGCATCGCAAATAACAATGTACAGTACACGCCGAAAATCTCCGCAACACGATTTACACGATTCAAAATTTACACGATTCGACTGCTCGCGGGAATCGTGTAACCATTTATTTTTACACGATTCGTTTTTTGCCAATGAAGCGAAATTTGAATCGTGTAAATGTGTAATCGTGTAAAATTACACGATTCCTCAATTCAGGTCGAATCGTGTAATCGTGTAATCTGCCCGCCGAAAATCTCCGCAACACGATTACACGATTCAAAATTTACACGATTCGATTGCTCGCTGGAATTGTGTTACAATTTATTTTCAGTGGTGATGGTGAGCAGGTTAAGGACGTCTAGTTCAGTAAAAGCAAGAACTTACTTCTTGGTTGAACGAGGACAACGTAGACGATACGAGGGGATAGCGAAGATTACGCTTTCTTTCTCTTGTATGTATTTTTAATTGCAGTGTCTTGTCTCTAGTTTTATTATAGACTGTTTTAAAGTTTTAAAAAATCAGTCCACTTCCCGAAAAGCACTCTCGGATTTAATCCTCGGTGAGAAAAAAGAAAAAAGCGATGAACGACGAAGGAAGGGGGAATTTTGTTATTCCTAAGTTGTAAATAAGTAAAAATGATAACAAAATGTAAAGGAGGGCTAACATAATTAAGTATGTCGTGATACTCTTACATTACAAGGCTGTACCAATTAGAATTATGTTCACCAGCTCATTCGTTACTATGAATATCGTTATACTTTTTTTATTCAATCATTATCCATTTTACAAACCTGGTTTGTAAAAACGCGTCAAAACGCGTCATATGACGCACGAAAACCAAGGTTTGTCGACAAACCTCCTTTGTGAATTCGGGCCTTAGACTTTGATCACTTATTGCTTTTTTAGCGTTCCTCATTTTCGTAAATTACCTTTTACAACATTGCATTATTCAGCTATATGTATAAAGAGCTACGGTCAAGGCTTAAGGGCACACTTCCTGTCACATACAAAAGAAGCTTACTCTAAATGTGCCCTGCCATTGACCCTCGCCGGGGACAAAGGCCGTTGCCCTAGCTACAGGCAGAGATCCTTACATAATACCTATTGTTCAGGGGGTTCCCCTTGAACATAGGATCCCCCTGAACAATAGGTATTACATGTACGTAAGTATGTAAGCCACTGGCTTACAGAGTGTAGGGAACAGTTGCAAGCCGAGAATGAATAGAATAAGTAAATGGCCAACTGTCTTTGAGTTACATTTAGCTAGCGGCATAGTGTCCCCCCACTTTTTCAAGTTCCCCCAAAGTGCCCCTTTGAATGTAGGAAAAGTACCTATTTTACTTTGACAAGTGTCCCTATTAATTTGTAAAAGTGCCCCTTCCCCTTTTCAACTCTGATAAGTGCTCCTTTTCTTTTGACACATGCCCCTTTTCCATCGACGAGTTCCTATTTTCCTTTGAAATAAGTGTCCATTTTCCATTCTCATTAGTGTCCTTTTAATCTCTAGTAAGTATCCCTCTTTAAGTACGAGAAGTGCCCCTCTTCACTTTTGATAAATGCCCCCATCAACTCCGATAAATGCCCCTATAAAAATCTGATCGGTGCCCCTTTCCTTTCAACTAAAGGTTTTTTTTTTATCTCTCTCTCTCTCTCTCACTCTCTCTCTTTCTTTCAATATCTTTCCATTCCCCCATATCTTTCTCGCCTCTCTTTCCCTCATTATGTTCCCCTCTTACCTTATTTATTTGTCTCTTTTCCTCTCCGTTTCATAGCCTTCTCATTTCTGTTAATTTTACTATGTTTCGCCCTTCTTTTTTTATCACTCTATTTCACTCTTTCTTTTCTTCCGGTCAACTTTTTAGTTTTCCCTTTTTTCTCTCTTGCATAATTTTTTCTGTTTATCTTTATATCGTGCCTTTCAACCCTCGTTTTCCTTTTATATGTTCCCTTCTCCTCGTAGCTATCTTTTTTCCTTTTCTATTTCATCTATCATGTCTATCTGTTTCTGACGTTTTCCTACCTTGTCTCACGGATTAGTATACGATACATGTTAGTGGAAAGTGCTGAGGTTTATACACGAATATAAAGTACAGTAATTAACTGATGTACACTGAAGGTAAGTTGTGTATAAAGCAATTGGTGTAAGCAGGATGCGATTTAACGATTGTTGCAGCTTGTCGCATCGTTCTACCAATGCCCTTATAACCCTAATAACTATTTACACGATTACACGATTCAGAGCGACTTTCTTCAATCGTGTAAATTTACACGATTACACAGTTACACGATTGTTGCATCTGGTCGAATCATCCGACCAATGCACTTAACTATTTACACGATTACACGATTCAGAGCGACATTCTTC
Source organism: Strongylocentrotus purpuratus (assembly GCF_000002235.5). NCBI lineage: Eukaryota > Metazoa > Echinodermata > Echinoidea > Camarodonta > Strongylocentrotidae > Strongylocentrotus > Strongylocentrotus purpuratus. The sequence goes on from NW_022145609.1 coordinate 11,494,671, forward strand.
AATCGTGTAAATTTACACGATTACACAGTTACACGATTCAGGTGAATCGTGTAAACCGTGTAATCCTAAAAATAAATCGTGTAATCGTGTTGCAGAGATTTTCGGCGTGTACTGTATCTGATATAAATATTTTTGATGATAACATTTTTCCTTGCAGATTTATTTTCCATGGGTTCTTGCCTGAGACACATTTACCTTGGGCTTTTTATTCAACATCTTATAGTACACAATTTTCATACACCTGGAATAAAACATGCTTGGGGCAATCAGGCTTTCTCAGCCATGGGTCCCAAACTCTGGAATGAACTCCGATCCCTCTACAAATATGTCAACTGTCGTCAACAGAAACATTTGAATCACAACTGTAAACTTATTTGTTTTTTTTGTTGTAATTATTGCAATATTCTAATTTACTATGTCGAGGAGAATTTCAAACTTCCTTTTTTGTTTTTTCTTTCTTATTTTTGCTACATGTATTTTTCTCTAAGCGCCATGAGCACCGAAAGGTGGACCTGTGCGCTATACAAGTAGCCAATGTCATTATTATAATTATATACACTGGATAGAGAATATATGAAATATGTTACCACAAGATTTGGGTGGTTATCTGGCCATCCCGGCGATGTGAAGGTTCCTTCCTCTGTGATCTCTTCATATTGTCTTTCAGGTGTACCAGGACCTTCAGGGAAAACGTGAGGAAAGCAAAGAGGTCTTGTGTGATTTTTTTTCCTTCATGTTTTGTGTAAAGAAGAGCTTTCTACCCTTAGTACTGTAAATCATTACATATGATACCATTTATTCATAGGAAATATTAATATAGTATACACCATCACTATTACTACTATTCCTCCGTAAGATATCATACACTTGGTTTGTCCAGGTAATACTAAGAAATGATAATGATAATGAAAATCATTATTATTATTATTATTATTATTATTACTGATACACGCTTTTCCCATAAGGCGCAAAGCACTTACAGTGAATGAAAATCAAAATTACATAAGAAAATAAGAAATTACATAAGTCTTACAACTACAAACTAAAAAAAAAGATGTATTTTTAAGGCCTTTCACTTTTTCAATATAGCTTTTTGCCAGTTAAAAATATCATCACTGTTGCTAAACCTCTAAAGTCTACGTATGTAAATGCTGCTTCTGAGAATAAGGACTTTTATTCTCATTGTACAATAATAAAACATAATCTCACCTTGAGTGACCATTGTAACAGCCATCTGGAAGCCGGCATGATCAAGGGTTGCTTCTGATGTCTTGAAGGATATCCACAGGTGTTGACCAGGACTGAGTACCTTGGCAGGGATGGGTGAGGTCCCAGCGTTGGCCCTGGACCCGGAGAGAACATAGAGGGTGGTCTCCGTAGAAAAGTCAAGGCCGCTACCGATCACCACAAAGTCAGCTCCGGCACGGGTGTCAAAGTCAAGTATCTAAATTAAACAAATAAACACAAAGTGTCAGTTTTCATCAAATTACCCAATGTCAACAAGTTTACAGATGTGTATCAATAACCCAAGTTTTTGAGACAGTTTCCATCTGTATTACCTTCTTTCATTGTTCATCTACATACAAACATTGTTCCATTGTATTGAACTTCAAATTTCATGAACTTACATGCAGTTTCAATTTTAAGATGAAGACAAGCTGCTCTTTTAAGGTAATAATGATACTTTACCCAATTTTTAGTGGTTTAAACTTCCTTGGCATTTAAAGCTAAGTTCTTTAAAGACATGTATACAGTAAACCCATAGGCAGTATCTCTATAACCATACTACTCTATTACTCTCTCTTTATCTCTCTCTCTCTCTCTGCATAATGAACATAATACAAAATCAACAACTTTGAAAATATTTGAGCATGTTTTGCCTCCACTGCACAGGAGGAGTTAACACCACTCTACTGTGTATCTGTGAGGGGTTTAGAGTCTAGAACTGCTAATGTATTACCTGCAGAAGGACGTACTGGTCCGAGGGAGCACTGATGAGCCATTCACATGTCTCAGGACCAGCGTATCCATTGGGGTAGTCAGCATTCATTATCATACCATCCTTGTCTACGACGATCCGTCCACATTCTGTGTTACAAAGGAAACTAGTCACAGCATTTCAATATGGCTAATTTCAAGTAAAGTGTACGATGATGTCGCTTTAATGTAAATTTAGATTGATTTTGTGGTATGATATGAAATCAAATCAAATAGTAAGCTAACACTATGAACAAGTACCATCATATGACTGCATGGTACCTACATGTAAATCATCTATGGTCCCATAAGCATGCCTTACTCTTGTCCAAAGCATCTTCTAACTACAAGTATCTGCAAATTGTTGTGCGCCTGTAGATGGAGCCCAGTGTAATTTTTTGTCAAATTTTCATATACATTTATACATTTAAAGTGTTGATCACTGAAGTGATGAGTTATTGACATTAGTTTTGTAATTATGGTAAAATTATGGTCAATTTTAGAATGCATTTTCCTCGAAATATTGTTCACATAATATCAGGCATACAAAGTAGTATACCCTCCTTGAATTTACTGGATTCCATTACTGATTAAAAAATGACAAGTACATCGAAAAAAGGATATTTAACCCTCTGCCTACTGGGACCCGGTGATCCATGTATTATGCCTATGGACATTAGAGAATTTAGAAGTCATCGGGTTCACATTAGGCCTGTCTTCATCAGCTCGATATTGCCGCTAATTGAACTATCCTGATTGCAAATTATCTAGCGTCCTCATCAGCCCGAAGTTGCAATTAGTCAGATATTTGGTCAAGATAATCACCCCAAGATATCTTGAGCTAGTTTGCAAAATATCCCGCTATTTGTCGGGTGCGTCTTCACTAGCCCAAAGATCCCCACTATGAATGAACACTGAGCAAATATCTTGAGCTAATTTTACGAGCTCGAGTTTCTGGTCTTGAGCTGATGAAGAAGCCATTTGTAACTTCAGGATTATTTCCCAAATCAGAAAGAGCGGGCTTTTTGGCAATCTCGAGCTGATGAAAACAGGCCTTCTGTGATGTACCTGAATATGTGGTTGCATTGGCTGGTCCTATCTTTGGTAGCTCGAGTCTGTCTGGGATTAGAGCAGCGACATGGAACTCATAGGGCATCGAAGGGGTTAGTGAGGATACAGTCAAAGATGTGATGTTACCACCGTAGACCAGATGGAACTGTGTAACTAAAAGAAGAAATAAGCACAAAAACGAGAGAGAGAATAAAACCAACAATTGCATTGAGATGGTTTGGAATAACTGCTATCAAAACTGGAGCAAAACATATGCTGAATACTATATACCTCTCTTTGTCATGTGGTAAACTATGCACCATTGTGAATAAAATTTTAATATCAGACTTTAAGAACAAATGAAATGCAAAAAAAAAGATGCATTTAACAACTACTGATTTATACTTGTTCTTCAATGAATCACACTTATGCCTATACATAGAAACAGATGTTAAAGAAGTTGTACTTATCTAAGAATACCAGGAGAAGAATAAATGAACGAGTATATATGATAAGCAATCAAATCAAATCATGTTTTGTCATGTATGTTTCTTTTTTAGTTTTGTTTGTATATGTAAATCTCTTAACTACTGTTCGGGGAACTATGCCTCCACAAGGCCATATTTTAATTCCCTATTTACACTTTCTTATATATTGCAAATGCTTATCATTGTATATATCTTTGTTTTGTTTTTGTTGAAAATGAAAATAATTAAAATGAATTGAATTGAATTGAAATACAGATGGCCAGCAAACACACAAAAAAAGTTGGAATGACAGAAGAGAAAAAAAAGTATGTTTTATTTGGTCACAATCCTCAGATTTCAAGACCCACAGATGAATGAACCTTGAAGGAGCTAATGAAACAATCAAATAAACTTCTTACTATCAAACGGTTCTCCTTGGATGCCGTAATAGATCTTGTATCCATAGACGTTGCATGTGATGTTGGAAAGCATCCATGTGACTTGTACCTCAGTACTAGATATGGGGGATGCCGTCACGTCACGTACGTTCATGTCAGCATCGGTAAAACCTGCAACATCAAAGTTTAAATGAATGAATTCATTTTTAACTAATAATGATAATAATTGTGATTTATATATCGCATAATAATCGTCGAAGACAATCTGCTATGCGCTTTACATTATTACATTCTTACAATTTACATATTAGGCCTACATTATTATATACAAATTATAGATAATTGCATTATTACATACAAATTAAAAATTAAATGTCATCAAATGATATTCCACTATAACAAATAATAATTACTTTGAAAATAGATAAGTTTTGACAGTAGTCTTAAACATTGCAAGTGAGTTAATTTTTCTTATTTCTACACACTGAACCTGTTTGATTGTAATAGGGTGTACTATGGTACTTTGGTTGAAATCAATTAGAAGAGAATTTTCATATCATTACCTATAGATATCATTACCTATAGATTGAAATATCCCAGCGGTTGACACTTGAAATTAAAAATATTACTGAATCGCAATCAAGCCTTTGTCTAAACAAGGAAGGAAACTCAAACAAGTATTCTTTTAACTCATACATTTTCTCCAGCAACAGAACTTAAACTAAGTTTAAAAGTACAATTTCATCATTGACAAGTCACAAATGAGAGTCACTAACGAATCAGTCTTATGATCTAATGATTATGATTACAATAACAGTCTTTTACACAGTGCCTTTATAGTAATTAGTTACTGAACAAGGTTTTTTTATGCTTCTAAAAATTTCAAAAATCAGACTTCACAAGTCACCTCCACATAAGTTAACACCATCCACTTGTTTTTGAGGATCTACAGAGAATGCATCACTACCACAGCATTTCAACTGTAACCAAGCGTCCACCATTTTTCGTAGAGGATTTATTATATTAACTACAGGTTTGAAACACCAGCAATGTACAGGACGTCAACAATAATACACTACAAACACTTTATTATAAAACTTGCCTTTTGGTGTAATCTCGCAGATATAATAATTGGGTGTGTCACAGACAGCATCAACTACTTGACGGCTGCTTGAACTGAGAGCCCCGCAGTCATGGAGACCATTTCTAGGGTAACCAGTCTCCCAGATGGTGTTCTGCCAGTCAGTAGGGGCGTCGCACGTCACCCATCGCCAGTCAGACTCCACAGAGAAATCAGAAAATCCTGCAAGAAAGAGACAATAAATATTTCATGCCTTGATTTCATATGTACAATAATCAATGTTTCCCATGTGTGTAAGTTTGATTTATTAACACTGTATGTACTCTAAAGGCATTGTTTAACAATGTTAAATCTGAGATGCATGGCCCTACGTGTTATCAGTGTTTGTGAAATGGCATAATATTGAAGCCGTAACAAAAATTGCGCTTCAAAATGATCATGAAGTGCCTAAAAACAGTAAAAATCTTTGTGTGAACAGTTTTACAATACTCATTTTCCCCAATAGACTGTAGTGTTATAAAAACCGTTAGGAAAACGCAACATTTGGTTTCGATTTCCAATCATGAATATCTTAATAATCAAACATGCGATCAACTTGTAAAAGTCATGGGGTTCCTGACTGACCTAAAGGTTTATAATTATCATTGCAGCATGAGCTAAATCCTGGATTTTTTTTCAGAAGCTGAAACAAAGATACCAAATCCCTTTAATACTCCAGTCAGTCTTACCCTGCACAACACAATACTAACAGCAGACAAAACAAATAATTGCATAACCCGAATGGCCAAAAAAACTGTCAATTTGGAGAAGGTATAGAGCTAGGTGTACATATAGGTATAGTGTTTGGTCCAGGGCTGTAGCGACGACTTTGTTTAGTGTTAGAAATTGACCACAAAGCAGTCATCACTGGAACATGTGTAGTACAACATACTCAAAAAGTTGCTTTAAAAATTGCTAATGAGCATGGCTAACAAGTCCACATCTAAAGAAGATGAACAGAACAAGTTTTTCAAACTTGGATTGTATTTGAAATTTCCATGATTCAGACACCAGTTTAGAGGTCTAGTGTGTTTGAGTATAAATTCATGCCCTCTAGATCTGTTAGCTAGTCCCACTTATACATGTAGGTCTTACTTATGGCTAACAAGTCCACATCTAAAGTGGATGAACAAAACAAACCTTTCAAACTTATAATTTATTAGAAATTTCCAAGACTCAGACACCAATTCAGAGGGCTAGTGTCTTTGAGTATAAATTTATGCCCTCTGTTAGCTAGTCCCACTAATAGGTTTTACACTGCTCCTGGTGTTTAGTTTCACCTACCCGGTATAAATCTGTACATGCATGTTCACATGGGGAGGTGAGCAAAGATCTTGTAATCAATGCAAATTGGGTACAATACAAAACTGATGTGCTGGTGCCATTTGTTTAGGACTATAGGGTTATGCTTTAATCAACCACATGCAGGGATAGATGAACCACTTCTTGTAATAAAATAATGAATCCGGATTCATATAGCGCTTAAATACAGAATGCTGTCTCAATTAAAGCACTCAACAGATATCACTATTAACTATGTCATTGGATTCATTCATGCACACAGTGTGCACCATCTCCACTCCCTGGAAGTATTCCTACCATAACGTCATGTTGAGGGCATATATGGCAATTACCATCACAAAGCTTTTGTCATCCTACCAGGTCCCCATTTCTCTCCTGGGTATGGAGTGGCAAATGTGGCCTAAGGAACTAGCTATAGTGGCATGTTGGGGATGAAACCCACATCAACTTTGTAGACTCACCTATCCACCAATCCCTAATTGGATCAAAATCCTTTGTGCGATTGACGATAAAATCAAACTCCATCTGGTTGTCGATGACCACCAGGTCAGAGTCTTCGACCGATGAACACCCTCCCCTTCCGCTAGTCCATATAGAGCCATACTCGCTTGTGATGAATCGATAGCAGCCACCATCAGGGCCACTCTCATAGTAAGCGGGACATGGTCCTGAGTGGAAGGATAGTGGATTGGAGGGAGGAAGAAATAATCAAAACAATAAGAAATACAAATAGCATCATTTGAAGGACTCTTCTAAAAAAGCATATTGGCTGGTGACGAATCGGTCAATTTGTATTCAAACTAAAATCTAAATTTGAATCATTGGTAATTAAAGTATTTATATCTTCACATTGTGTTTTTTTATATGGAAAGTACATAATCTGTGGAAAAAATTGCCCAGGAATTGATGGTTCAATTTAGTAGTGCCTATAAGGCTTGAAGCTATACAGTCGTTGTAGCAGATTTTGGATAAAACTTCATCAAAGAACAAAATTTTGCAAAGGTACATGTATGTACCAGAGGGGGCTGATTGTCCCTCCAGTCTATATATATACAGAGACCATTGCCAATGCTTCCTTGAGCGGCCTTAACCTGGGGGGGGGGGGGGGTGTTTCACAAAACTGGCCATCAGTTACAAATGACAGTTTTTGTTATAAGCTATTGAAATCCTTGCTTCTGATTGTTTATCAGCAGATTTGTCACTGATTTTTGTCATTTGTCATTGAAAAAAGGCTTTGTGAAACGGGTCCCTGATCTTATCTTGATATATAATGTGATAGTCACCTTCAGGTGTTGTGACGTAGACCGGTCCCACTTGAGGGAGCTCTACTTCCTGTCGCTCAGCGGAGACACTGATGCTGTAACGGGTGCTAGGCTGTACCATGGTGATGTCGTAGCTATCTACTTCACCACCATACACCAGAGCTGAAAAAAAAAATGTATATATTGTTTTCAGAGACATCACATTTTATTTTAATATTATTGTTGCAAATTTGGAGACCAGTATATGATCAATTAAGCCCTAAAAATAAATAAGTATGAGAGAGACTTACCCCACTCCGGCTGGCCTCCCAAGAAGGTATCCAGATAGTAGATGTTGTAAGCGATGACATCACAGTTGTATTCAGACACGTTCCACGTGACTCGTATGGTGTCCCACCCAATGGCAGTGGCATTGAGATTAAAGACGTTGTCATCTCCTACACGAAAATCTGTACGAATAAAAATGCAAACAGAGTAAATTGTCGTCTAAAAAGAAAGAAGAAATAAAAATACTGGAAAGCCTGAGCCTTGCAGTAGTTATTACAACTTTATTAAGCAGTAAAGTCCTTAGAAGACTTAAAGACCGTCAATACTACTGGGCCAGAAGGGATTAGACCACACAGCAAGGTCACTGACAGGTGGCTATCTCATTAACTCAGCTCTCAACTAACATAAGAAAAAGAGGATCATGGGGGACCAACAGGCACTGATTGGGGAAGTTTTCTATATAGAGGGAGCAAGTAGCTACAAGTAGGACAGTGGGGCTTTAAGTTTTATCTATCATGAATGAATTATATTGTCAAAATCATTTTACTTAAAGAAAACTTTATTCCAACTTTATGGGAAAAAGAGTAGACGGCCATTATAGGGACAAATGGCAAATTCAAACACAATGGGGGCACTATGTGGAATTAAATTAAAAAATTGTATCATCAATAACCCTTTTTTCACATTTCCAACTATCCTATGTTGTGGAGTGTCCACACAGATGTAGTTGATATCTATCACATTACATAAATGGTCATCATGAGGGCAAATGGTAAATTCAGACACAATGTGGGCACTACTAGTATATGAAATTATAGACTTGTCTATGAAAATGTCAATTATCTCACCTTTTGGTGTGACTTCGCAGATAAAATTGATGTCACCCACGTCACAGACCTGATCATAGACGGTCATGTTATCGGGATCAAATACTCCGCAGTCATCTAAACCGTTCTGTGGGTAGCCCGGTGCCCACAGACTCAGTTGCCATGCATCAGGTGACTCACATGTGACCCACTTCCACACTCCCTCCTCGGCCAGGTCAGAGTAGCCTTTAAGATCATGTACAGAAATAGTTGTGAATGATTACTGGTTAGGATACATACAAAGTTCAATTTTCTTCGCTTTTTAGTGTGTTGGTCTCTCTCCATCTTTACTCCCATTCCTCAACCTTATCTATACCCTTCTTTGCTTTCTCTCTCTTTCTCATTTCTCTCCTCTTAATCTCTCATTTCCTTTTAACCTCTCCCTTTCTCTCCCCTAGCTCAATCTCTTTCTTTCTCTCTCTCTCTCTCTCTCTCTCTCTCTTTTTCCGCTAACTATTCTATTTTAGTTCAATTTTTTTCTTGCACAAGTATGTTCATGTTTGAAGGGTTACTGAGGGCTATTTATTATCACACCTCTTTGCACAGTCTTCAAACATTTGAGTACTGTATAAAGCCAAACTGATATCTTGCACTTCTAGATTATCTATTTCTTTCTTGAAGTGCACTTAAGTATCCACTATCAAACCACCTTCAAACTGTTTGTCTGTTTGCACAGAATCCCTTAAAATAATCAAAAATGCATTATCAAATTGAATTTTTGTGAAAATCATTTATCAGGCCTTGCTTGTCATGTATTCTACTTCTATTTCTAACACCTAACAAATAACCCTAACACAATTAAGGTCCATCAGAGTATAACTTGGAACTCACCTATTCTCCAATCTTTACTGTCATTAAACTCTCTGGTCCTGTTTGTGATGTATTCCAATTCCCATTCATCATCGATAATCATCAGGTCATGATCAAAATTCCCTGCTGCTTCACCACAATAGTATCTATGGAAAGCGAGACATTGAAAAGGTACTACTCTCCGAACATTGCAATGAGTTACATTAGACCCCAGCTTACAGTGCTGTAGGAAGTTCTGTCTTTAATTTTTTATCTAATACAGTACACTTTGGGACTAAGAAGTACTTGTCTTTCTCCATGAATTCAACATCTACATGTTCCTCAAATGGTATTGGGTACATTATATAAACATTCCAACCCAATCCATCATCCCTAACCCTGTACGCCTATAAGTATAACAGACAGAAATCTGAAGAAAAGAAATCAGTGTGAAAAAACATTGGCTTGAGTATTGCAGCTTAATTAGCGAAATGAACAGGAACTCGAAACCATAGATTATAATTATCTGGCCAACTGTCTTGAAAATTAGATGCTGTTGCCTTCTAGGAGGGGGGGGGGGGGTAGAAGATCTAAAGATAAGGGAAAGAGGAATGTCGCTTGACTGGAAATATGCAATCTATTATTAAAATGTTGAGAACTATGCCTTACACAACTTGGGCTGTGTTCTATGGAGAATACGTACATACCAAATCAAATCACATCCAACGTGATAAAAAAGGCTCTGATAAGTACAACTAAATTTTGCTAAGCTTTACTTTTGAATTTATCCTCTCATGATGCTCACCTTGCATTTAACCAGTCTTTAACATAGCGATCAGAGTCTTGGAACCAGTAGCACCGCCCATTTGCTGCTTCCTCATAGCCAGTGGGACATGGGTCTAAAGGGGGTACAGCAAAATTAGAATCAAGTACTATCTTGGTTTCGTCAATCAATATTTATGAGTAGAAAAAAGGTGAAGAAATTCTAGCCTTCAGGTTGTTATATAACCCTTTAACTTCCATAGGTAATCATCACCCAAATCAATAATTATATGTATATCTAAAAGTATTTTGTAATAATAAAGGCTTGTCTCTAATAGTTATGCTGTCTCTAATAATTTAGGACAAAGTAAACAAAAGTGGTGTTTTTTCTTGAAATTAGAAACAGGTTCCTGAAATGTGAAGTACGTGTTTTAAACACATAATGAATTAAGTTTGTACCTCAATGAACATTAAAATTGGGCTCAAAAATCAAAAATTTGTTGCAAGGTATCATGCTTGCTATACACATAACATGTGTTTGAGAATTTGGAACACCGTTAGGATAAAGCACCCCTAGGACCAGTTTTCACAAAACTTGTCATCAATGACAAATGACAAATGACAAAAATCAGTGACAAATCTGCTGATAACCAATCAGAAGCAAGGATTTAACTAGCTAATAACAAAAACTGTAATTTTTCACTGATGACAAGTTTTGTGAAATGGGGTCCTCAGACTTACCAGATATGCCGACAACAGGCCCAACTCTCTCCAGCTCATCGTCAACGATCAAGACAGCTACACTCACATTCAGTGTGGTATTGGGTAGAAGGCCTGCTACACGAGCACCAATGGAGTCTCCACCGTAGATGATCTCTGTAGATTGAATGGATGATAAATCAAAAGTCTAAGAAAAGGGCACTGCTTTAAAGCCCGACCGCACTACATATAGGTACTTGCGCCTTCTATATAGCAAACAATGCCTAATCGGTGATGATTGGTCTCCCATGATCCTGTTTTTCTTATGTTAATTGATAGCTGATTTGATGAGATAACCACCTGTCAGTGACCATACATGGAGGTCTAATCCCTCCTGGCCAAACTTGTGCAGTGGGGGCTTTAATGTGCAAGTATTCATTTGGCACTTCTTTGCTAACAAAGATTTATGAAGTTTGCTCCTTTAGCTTCTGTTTATATTGTCCGATTTAAATTTTCTGTTCATTCTTGCGATTAACTCTTCTGAAATCAAGACGAAAAGCTTTACTCTCTCTGCATTTTGTTGCTATTCTTTGATTTTGTAGTATCCATTATCTCTGTTTTTATGAAATTTTTCCTCTCCTTGTGCCGATCTGACATGGCACTTCTAAGAGATGGACATAGTTTGCCACAATCTAAATTTTTCTTGGATACCCTTTGATTTTTATATACATGTAATCATATTTTCCCATGACCCTTAAACAATTATTGGGAAAAGAATACCTTGCACCCAAACTCACACTTTGTGTTACTATAGGAATATACTTTGAAAAATACAACCAAAAACATGACATTTTTTGTTTAAACATTTAAAAGATTAACAGATTTTGTAAAATAATAAATTTTGATTTGTTGTGGATCTTCAAGATGAAAAAAAGAGGCAAAATCAAAATGGAATACCCATTAGGCCTTAAAAAAAAAGATGTTGTACTGTCCATTGCGAATCGACCAAAAAATCTTGAAATCTACGGTCGGCTTTTTAAATTTTTAAATTTTTTAAAACCGTTTTTTGGAGAGAAAAAATGTAATAAAGCATTCAAAACTGAAAAATATTAGCCCAAAGAGGGAGAAAAAAATTATTAAAAAAATATTTCCGACCTACCGACCCATGTTTTGGCACCTAAAGGGCAATACAACATCTTCTTCTTTTTTTTTGCCTTCCAGATAGACTAAACATCTATGATGCTGTACTTACTAAATTCTTCCATGTCACTGTTCATCTCCTGATAGTATATCTTGTAGCCAAAAGCGTCACATTTATTCTCTGGAAGTGTCCATGACACATCAACTCCGTATGAAGCTCCACTCGTCTCCAGATTCTCAACCTTTAGTTCCATAGGATCAAAACCTGACATGAATATAAATATTCATTCAAATTAAAGAGACAATTGTATTTTTATGCATGATCAAACGTTGTTGACAAAATGCAACTTTTTTTAGCGAAAGTAAAGTGGTCATGGTTTAAGGGGGGAAAAATTAAGCTTTTCATCAAATTGAACAGATTACATGTTAAAAACAAGTACTTTTTACAAAGAGATGCGAGTCAAATTCTTGATGTCTTTCTGTAGGAGGAAATAGAAAAACAAAGTATAATCAAAATCATGACATCATCCAATGCTATTCATTATCCAATAATTGTTTTTAATAAAAACAAGGAAGGATTCAAGACTATTTGACTGTGGTTTGGGGAGTACATATTCATGTATGTTTGTGTTCAAAATACACGTCTCAAAAAATCTCTGACAAACACCTTCACTTGCCACATTTCCTACTCTGGACCTCCCATTGAACAAAAACTAACTCCCAATTACATTTTCAAAACTTGAATTTAGAAAGTGAATGGTCATGTTACCTTTAGGTGATACCTCACAGACATAATTGAGCGGCACATCGCAGACTTGAGCTTCTACTTCTCCTGACGATGACAAAGACCCGCAGTCTGGCATCTCGTTGCCAGGGGAACCAGGAGCCCAGAGGGTCATCTGCCAGTCGTTTGATTCCGTGCAGTCCACCCACCTCCATTCACCCTCCACAGAGTTATCAGAATAACCTTTGAAGAAATAAAGTAACAGTTGTTTGGTCTTCAGAGGTGTCATAGTTTAGCGTTTTTTTAATCATATACCAAAGCCTACAATATTCTTTAACTGTTTCTAATGCAAGATTAATAACTTTTATAAATACAATGCTTCCTGGGAAAAATTTCAATTATTTAAACATATTTGTGGCTTACACCCAGTATTCTGACTTGTTTTTCAATACAGATGGATCAATCGATCTTATTTACTGGGTGTGAGCCACAAATATGTTTAAATAATTCATCTATACCAGTGATGAAAGACTTGTCTTGGAGCTATTCAAGATCAGAAATTGGTAATTTTGCAAAGCCATTGTATTGAACAAGCAATCCTTCCCTCCATTGGTGGTTATTGTTTTGTTAAAAAATGTATGTGTAGCAAATCAGCGACTGCGCAGAGAGGCGGAGAAAGCGAGCAAAGTGTTAAGCTTATACAGCTGGGGCACGTTTCACAAAGCCTTTTTTCAATGACAAATGACAAAGATCAGAAGCAAGGATTTCAGTAGCTTATAACAAAATCTGTCATTTGTCACTGATGACAAGTTTTGTGAAACACCCCTGGTGTGTGGTATAGTACATGTCTTCGGGTCAAAGGTTAAAGTTAGGAATTTGGTTACAGTAGGAAATTGACCGATGGTTAATAGAGCATGCATGTGTCCTATAACCCACTTGAGACCTTCACATAACGTACCTAACCACCAGTTATTGGTATCCCCAATCGCAGCTATCTGTTGCACAATAAAGTCCAGCTCCTCCTGGTCGTTGATGATAGCTAGGTCAGAGTCCTTCTGCGCCCAACAGGTTTCCCTGCTGTAGTGCCAGAAGGACCCAAGGCTGCTCTGGACGAAGAGGTAACATCTTCCATTGGGAGCGAGGCTGTAGTCGTCCGGACATGGGTCTGTATGAATTAAGGTTGGAAGAAAATTGGTAATGTCATGATGATCATAATAATAAAGATTTGTACATGTATAAAGAGAATCAAACATAAATAAAATATTCATATCATATCAAATCAAACTAAACCATATAAAATTAAACAGACAGAAAACAAATCAAAACAAATCAAAATAAAATAACTCAAATAAAATAAAATCATATCATATAAAACCCAAACAAATCATGTCAAATCAAACTAAATCAAAGCAAAGCAAAGTATACTCAAATCAAATTAAATCCAATCAAATCAGATCAAACTGAATCAAATGGAATCAAATCAAATCAATTCCATCAAGTCAACTCAACTCAACTCAAATCAAGTTAAACAGATCAAGCCAGACAAATCAAAATCATATTAAATCAAAATCAAATCAAATCAAGTCAAATCAAAATCAAATCATGTCATATCATATCAAATCAAATCAACTCAATTCAAATCATTTTCCCTATCACTACTCCTCACCTGTTGTAGCTGTGACTGGGTCTACAGGACTCAGCTCTACATCTTTGCTAATATACGCTGCTACTGTGACATCATAGGTTGAGTTGGTTGCTAAGCCACGTACTACTGCACTAGACGTATCACCACCATAGACAAAACCTGATTTTAAAGAAATATAGAATAATAATAATAAGAATATGAATTAAATGTGTTGACATGTTGTCGTCTAGTGGATAAGTCTCCACTGTGAACCACAAGGTACAGGATTAAAATCTCTGCAATTCTCATGCAAAACATAATACAATGAATAAGTATATTACAAAAAAATATACAATGAAGTGACAAAGATAAAGGAAAAAGCACAAGAAAAGAGGAACTAACTAGAAGCAGAGCTTGTTGAAGTGTTAGTTCCTCAGATGTTGTTTTACAAATATATCTTGAACAAAGTATACTTAGAAAATTATCAATCAATAAAAAAATATGTAGCAAAGAAATTATGGATAATACTGATGTGACCTATTGTTCTAGGTATACCACAATTAAACTTACTTGATCCACTGGTAGATATATCTCCAGTCAAGTAATAGGAGATACGATAGCCAATCACATCACAGCTGGTCGGAGATACAGTCCATGTGACCTCCAGGCCATAGGTCGTTCCCATGGCAGCAAGGTTATGAGGATTGGCATCTTCCTGACTGAATCCTAAAGGTAGTAAACAAAGTAAAAAGAAAAATGTGATTCGTTTTTTTTGTAATTACTTCTGTAATCAGCAACATAAATCAATAATACAATTTTGTTTTAATACAAAATAATAAAACTGATGGCCCATTTTAACTGGACCACTGTTCTTTCATAAATAATTCATAGTAATATCAGAGATTTTCAAGGAACTTTAAAAAAAGTAATATTGAACAAAATGATATTTGAAATGAGTTAGGTGATATCAGAATGCGGCAACAGCAATTGATGATTCGCCTCAGGATAATTAATGCAAATTGATCATTTCAACTGGGTATGCTCCATGCTGATCCCGTTGCTGGTGAACTAGTGGAACATAAATTGCCATGCACATTTGACTTCTGTGTATATTGCTCATGTTCAATATACAACATACTCCAAACAATGCGAACATCTCAGGTTTTGGATCATAGCAAGTACAGAGTCACAGGGTATTGTGATGGAAAACTCTTGAAGGAATGCAAAAGACGAAGACGATCCTTACCTCTCGGTGAAATCTCACACAGATAACTGAGCGGTGTATCACAAACCAAGTCCACGACCTGACCGTCAGGCTGCAAGGCTGCACAGTCCAGACGACCGTTACCAGGGTGATCAGGTACCCACAATGCATTCTGCCAGGTAGTTGACTCGGTGCAATCGACCCAACGCCAGTCACCCTCCACAGACTGGTCAGAGTAGCCTGAAAAATTAGTTCAAGATATTGTTAACCCCATTCAGTTAATACGCACTCATTGCAACAACCTAAAAAAGACATTGTAGCTGAATAAAACAGTAGAATGCCAACTAATGGTAAAATGGGGTAAAATAGTTTGACATAGTTCTCTCCATGAATATTCTTTCCAAGTACAACATTTGTTCAAAAATAATGCCTTCGACACCACCTCCTTAAAGGATGGTAAAAGTAAACGGGATTAAAGCAAATCCTGACGCCAATTTGAAGAAAAACAAGTAAAGGTGATTAATGTAATCAATCTATCAGTTTCAGTTATAAAAAACGGTACCAATTTGAGAGGAGAGAAAAAAGATCAATACGCCCTTAAAATCTTCCTGTACTCATTGTATGGTCCTTGCAACTCTTTGCAATTATCATATCATAATTCCTAATCATAATACAATGATATATTCTTTGAAACTATATTCTTATAAATGTAACATTATCCATTAAAGGGATCGTCTAACAATGTTAAATCTAAGATGCACGGCCCTAAGTGTCATCAGTGTCTGTAATATGATGTTATATTGAAGCCCTAAAAAAATTGCGCTTCAAATTGATCAAAAAGTGCCTCAAAAAAGTAAAAACCTTTGAGTGACCGGTTTTACATACTCGTTTTCCCCAATAGATTGTAGTGTTATGAAAACCGTTTGGCAAACGCAAAATTTAATTTTGATTATCAATATTAAATATCTTGATAATCAGACAGGAAATCGGCTTGTAAAAGTCATGGGGTTCCTGACTGACCTAAAGGTTTATAATTATCATTGCAGCATGAGCTAAATCAAGGATTTTTTAAAGGATCTAAGACAAAGTTACCGGATCCCTTTAAGTGCTAATCACCTATCCACCACATGATGTTAGGATCGATCTCGGCAGTCCTATTGATCAAGAAATCCAGCTCCACTTGATCGTTGATGATGGCCAGGTCAGAGTCAGGCTCGTTGTCGCAGGTCCCTCGTCCCGTGGGCCACCAGGAACCTAAGTCAAGGATCCTGAATCGATAGCAGCGGCTGTTGGGTCCCTCCTCATAGCCATCTGGGCATGGCACTGGAAAGGATTTCAGCAAAAGGAATGTTTATCAAAGTTAGTTGAAATGACCCAAATTCTTAAAACAAACTTCATTCATGTTTTGTTTAAATTGCTTCAATGCTTGTTAAGTTATTGTGGTAACGAGATATTTTCTGGTATTTTTTAAACACTTTTGTGACCCTGTGTCCTTTGACAGTTGACCTTTAATACTGACAATCTAATTCATCCTTGCATGCTCATGCATACTTGATCCAAGTTTGATCAAAGTGTGTTGAATGGTTCTGACTTCATGGAGTTAACACACAGATGGAGAGACAGGCCGTCAGACAACCTGAAAATATAATGCCTCAATCAAGACCAGGCACCACCTTTGGTGCAGAGGCATAAAATAAGAATTTTCTTTCTTCTTGAATTTCAAATGGGCTAATGAATTGAGAGTTTTATAGCTTTGAATATTGCTTGTACCAAGGTTTACAATGGCACAACAATTCTTTTTTTAAATCAAATCAAATCATTATCCCTATCACTAGCTCCTCACCTGTTGTAGCTGTGACTGGGCCTACAGGACTCAGCTCTTCATCTTTGCTAATATACGCTGCTACTGTGACATCATAGGTTGTGTTGGTTGCTAAGCCACTTACTAATGCACTAGACGTATCCCCACCATAGACCATAACTGATGGGAAAGAAAGAATAGTAGTAAATATAGAATACTAATTAAGAGAAAACATGCTCCTTTTAATACATTAACTTTGATAATTTTTTGGCGAATGAATAAGTTAATTGCATTACATGAAACATCCCCATATTGTCAGATGCATACCGACTGAAAATATTATAATGAGAATTTTAACACACACATTATAAATAGACCGAACTTGGACACATACATTTTAAGATGCACTTTGCCAGAGATGTAAAGGTTATAGGTTCAATCCCTGGCTCAGCAATTCTGTCCTTAACAAGAAATTTTGTCTACATTGCTTGTATCCACTGGGGATTTGAATGGGTACCCATGCAGTAGGATGTAAAGGTCATTGTGATTTGTTCAGCATTCTGTATGTCTCTAAAACAGCGCCTGCATAGCTGGAATGCTCCTCGGGACTGGATATAAGGGGCAAATATTGTGTGTGAGCAATCCAGAATCTGATGAATGGGGTAATAATATATCTGTTAAGCGCTTTTTTAATAATTGAGACATCGAAAATTGATTAGGCACTATGTAAATCGACAATAGAGTCGTTATTACAAAATGACTTACAGTTCCAGTTATATCACAATTAAACCTACTTGATGACCTAGTTGATATATCTCCAGTCAAGTAGTAGGAGATACGATAGCCAATCACATCACAGCTGGTCTGAGATACGGTCCATGTGACCTCCAGGCCATAGGTCGTTCCCGCCATGGCAGCAAGGTTATCAGGATTGGCATCTTCCTGACTGAATCCTAAAGATAGTAAACATAGCATAAAGAAATTACCGGTATTGACTGATCGTTTGATACTATTTCTGTAATCATCAACATAAATCAATAATACAATTTTTTATATACAAACAAAACTGATGGCCCATTTCAACTGGACCACTGTTCTTCCATTGGGGTTCTTACCTAAATAATGCATAGAAATACCAAAGATTTTCAAGAATCTTTAAAGAAAAAAATATTTAACAAAGTACATTTGAAATGATTAAGGTGATAATTCAACAGGTGAATGATGATTCGCCTCAGGATAATGCAAATTTATGTTTAAAATTGGAAATGCTCCATGCTGATTCCGTTGCAGGTCAACTAATGGGACATACATTGTCATGCACATTTGACTTTTCAATGTGTATTGCTCATGTACAATATACAACACAATCTAAACAATGTGACCGTCTCAGATTTTGGACCATACCAAGTAAAAAGTCACGGGGTATTGTGATGGAAAACTCTTGAAGGAATGCGAAAGACGAAGACGATCCTCACCTCTCGGTGAAATCTCACACAGATAACTGAGCGGTGTATCACAAACCAAGTCCACGACCTGACCGTCAGGCTGCAAGGCTGCACAGTCCAGACGACCGTTTCCAGGGTGATCAGGTACCCACAATGCATCCTGCCAGGTAGTTGACTCGGTGCAATCGACCCAACGCCAGTCACCCTCCACAGACTGGTCAGAGTAGCCTGAAAAATAAGTCAAGATAATTGTTAACTTCTAAATCTCCATTCAGATAATACGCATTCAACTGCCTGAAAAAAATCATTTTAACTAAATAAAACAGTAAAATGCAAACTCATGGCAACATGGGATCAAATTTAGCAATATTACAATTTTTGACATAGTTCTCTCCATGAATATTCTTCCCAAGTACAACATTTGTTAGAAAAATAATGCCTCCTACACCACCTCCTGTGGTATTAAAGAATGGTACAAGTAAAAGGGAGAACAAAACCTGACACCAATTAGAAGAGGTGATTAGTGTAATCAATCTAACAATATCATTAATACAAAAATATTTTATGGATTTTCAGAGAAAATGATAATTGCTGTCCATTATCAATTTGAGAGAAATAAAAAAGATCAATTCAAACTTTAAAAAATTCCTCATTGTTTGGTATTTGCAATTCTTTGCAATTATGCAGTCGGTAGAGCAGTGGTCTCGATCGTACTCCGGTGACCCGGGTTTGAAACCAAGGCGATGCGCTAGTGCCCTTTGGTAAGGCATTAATCGTCATTAACAGGTCCCTCGGAGAGGACCTAAAGCCGTCTGGTTGCTTACTTACAAGCATTTATGCTTTCTTAGCAGTCAGGTAAAATAACCATCACATTGATATGTCGTTGTTTTTTTTGTTGCTTAATGCATAATCATAATACAATTATATATTCTTTGAAACTATTCTTAGAAATGTAACATTATCCTTTAAATGCTAATCACCTATCCACCACGTGATGTTAGGATCGATCTCCACTGTCCTATTGATCAAGAAATCCAGCTCCACTTGATCATTGATGATAGCCAGGTCAGAGTCAGGCTCGTTGTCGCAGGTCCTTCGTCCCGTGGGCCACCAGGAACCTAAGTCAAGGATTCTGAAGCGATAGCAGCGGCCGTTGGGCCCCTCCTCATAGCCATCTGGGCATGGCACTGGAAAGGATTATTCAAAAATGAATGATGTTTAACACAAAATCATTTGGAAAAATCGTTAAATCATGAATCATGTAATCAATCATGAAATTTATTAACCAAAATTCTTGAAACAAACTTCATCCATGTTTTGTTTAAATTGCTTCAATGCTTTTCAAGTTATCGTGGTAACAAGATATTTTCTGGTATTTTGAAAATCATTTTTATGACCCTGATGTGGCCTTTGACCTATATTACACCTAAATTGATTTCATCCTTGCATGCAAGTTTGGTTAACATCAATTGAATGATTCTGACTTTATCAAGTTATCAAACATAAATCAAACATATTTTTTTCTTCTTGAATTTCAAACTGGCTAATGAATTGAGAGTTTTATACCATGGAATATTGCTTGTACCAAGATTTACAGTGGCAAGACAATTCCAGAAATGGCAGAAACAAGTGGAGCAATCTGTTCAGTGCCAGGAAAAAAAGGCACCAAATAAAACAAGTTTCTTAATGGATTGAACTGGGAAAAAAAGAAGACTTTATGAGATAAAGAAAAACATTCTGGCTATTTTTTAAACAAATTGCAACTAACCTGTTGAAACAGTGACCGGTTCTGTATCACCAAGCTCAATATCTTTGCTCGTCAAAATGGCAACCTTGATGTCATAGGATGCGTTGGCGAGGAGACCGGTGACGGAGCCACTCACAGAATCACCACCACTGACAAATACTGCAGGCAATTGATGAATGATAGAATTGTAATGAAGCACTGAAAAAACCTCCTCGAGCAACAAAAGCAATAAAAGTATGATTCAAAATAGCAAGATTTAATTGTCATTTGAAATTAAAAAGGACTTTCCAGTGAAGATGTAAAAGGAAGAATACATAAACCATTGTGCATTTGATATATGGTATCTTAAAAATAATACATTCTCCAAGTTTTCTGACTGATAGCTTTCACTAAGAGTGGTTAAAAATGAAAAAAAGAAAGAAAACATGAATATCGGTTGCAAACCTGATCTCAATACATCACTCTCCACTCCTGTTAATTCATAATAGATCTTGTATCCCACAGCATTACATCCATTCTCTGGTAGATCCCAAGTGACGTTAATGGTATACATCCCTCCTGATGCTCTTACATTCTCAACAACTTGAGAGTTGAGATCAAAACCTGCAAATCACATAAAGGTTAACCATTTAAAAGAGTTTTGGTAAAGACAACAAAATTAATTATTACAGAATCAAATCAAACTCGTCCCAGCACACAGCAAGACTAAAGACAATAATCTTGATAAACAATGTATCTTCATTATCCTCCTTCTCATCATCCTCGTCCTAATGATTATCCTCATGATGATGATGATGATCATCATCATCATCATGATCATCATTATTATCATTATCATTAGTATCATTATTTTTATCATTTAATATCATTATTCTTCTTTCTTTCCTTCTCTTCTTCTTATTTTCTCCTCCTTCTTCTCATCGTCATTGTCATCATCATCATCATCATCATCATCATCATCATCACCTTCATCTTCATCATCATCAATCCTCCTCCTCCTCCTCCTCCTCCTCCTCCTCCTCCTCCTCCTCCTCCTCCTCCTCCTCCTCCTCCTCCTCCTCCTCCTCCTCATCATCATCATCATCATGGAATACCTTTAGGATTGAGTTCACAGAGGTAGCTGAATCGTCTATCACAAGGAAGGTTGATGATGTCTCCGCCGGGCTGAAGAGCAGCACAGGACAGACCAACATCAGAGGGGTAATCAGGAGCCCATAGGGTGTCTTGGTATCCGGTGGTGGTAGAACAGTCAACCCACCTCCACTCACCCTCAATGTACAAATCGGATAAACCTAGACGGAAAGAACAATATATGATCAAATGTCTGTATATTAACAGAATACAATAGAGGAATACAATCCATAGGTGCAATAAAACAGATAAATTCTCTCTGGTTTATCTTTTTATTATTAATGAGGTAGTGGCTGAATTTGGGTCTTCACACAAATCAACCTAAACAAAATATAATTGCTATATCTTAGTTCTTAAGGGTTACAATGTAGTGTTCTGTTGTAAAACATGATTTGTTTTGATTGTGCATTTTCTGATTTGGCAAGGAATATGAGGAGTGAATAAATTCCTACCAGCTAAATCTCTCAATATTAAGATGGAGCTTACCAATTTAGCTCCTACCAATCCTACCAATTGGTAGAAGTTTTAACCCCTTTTTTTTAACATACCCGTAACTCATTTGTGTACTTTATTAGCCCATTATCAACATTCAACAGAAAGTGAAATTTCTCTTACCAATCCACCACGTCATATCTGTCACATCTTAAGATGGAGCTTACCAATTTATCTTTAGATTGCTAGAAATTTTAACCACATTTTAAACCAACTCTTTGTGTATCTCATTAGTCCATTATTAACATTACAAATAAAGTGACATTTCTCTTACCAATCCACCAGGTCATATCTGGGTTCACTTCTGCACTTCTGTTGACAAGAAAAGCCAGTTCCTCTGGGTCGTTGATGACGGCTAGATCAGAGTCTTCCACGTTGTCACACGTCCTTCGACCAGTCGGCCAATGGGTACCATCGTCTAGGATCCTGAAGCGGTAGCAGTGACCGTTGGGTCCTTCCTCGTAATTGTTTGGGCAGGTTACTGAATCAGAGAGAAAGAGAGGGAGAGAGAGAGAGAGAGTAAGAGAGCAAGAAAAAAACCTTTACCAATAATTCTAAAAATTAAACTGTGCAAACAGAGAGGACATTCATGCCGCATAGCTTTACAAACAGTCTGTTGATATGGATAAACTTGAAGTCGCAGTCACTGCTGCTGTTTAATCCTTCCTCATAATTGTTTAGACAGGGCACTAGCTGGATCAGAGAGAAACAATCTTCATCAATAGTTCTGAGGGAAAAATTGGAGGGTTGGTGAAAATACATCTACTAATTTTGTTTCATATCAATAAATTCTAATTTAAAATCTCTCTGTGAATTAAAGAACTACAAACTTTTCACAAGTGAACCTCTTACTTTCATGACTCCTATTCTAAATCGTAAAGGGCAAGTCCACCCTGATATTAAGTTGGTTTTAATAGAAGCAGAAAAATGAGTGGAACAGGTCAGTCAAAGCTTGAGAAAAAACAATTTTAATATCAGGGTGGACTACGATCCCTTTAAATGCTAGTTTCAAACTGATCATGATCTTGAATACCATAAACACACATCAATGTACTTTAAAGGGTAAAGATAAAGATCAGTTCTGGTCATGCGATTGCATTGTGAAAGAAACGTTGTGGAATCGATCAGAAAAGGTTGATGTTCTAGCATATAAGTATTGGTGTGTACTGCAAGGTTCTGGAATCATCAAAATGATAAGAAATTTGGCCCAGTCTTGGTAAAGTTACAAGCACCGTACACAGAAAGATGTATATGGGACTACATGCGTTTTATCTATCACAGGCCAATAGATAAACTAATTTAGCAAAAATATCAATTAGTAGGAGGTTTCCTGGCAAATTTTTTATCATCATGTATTAGTCAAAACATATTCTTTCACATGATTGGTAATAAGAGCTTCCATTTAATTTTTTTGAAATTGGGGCGTTTCCAAAACTGGTCTTTACCTTTAACTGTAGGGAATGTTGATAGTCATTTTAAATATGTGGACATCAAATTATGACATATTAAATAACCTGAACATAATTTTTTATAGGCAGTACAACAGGGTACTGAATTATTCCCCTAGAACTGATTTCTTGAAAGCCTTTGCGATCATGTTCAGTGTACCTGGTCCTGGGGGGTGTTTCACAAAGAATAAGATCGACTTTAAGTTGGACTTAACTATGGCAGGCCATTCATGCTACTTGCTGCTCTCACTACTGTTCTCTCTATTATGATATTTAGATAATATTTTTCCTTCAATAATGAACTATCCAAAATTCTGTAGATTTGTGACAATGATTTGTACGTCCCTTGAGAGACCGAAACCAGTAAATGGTGAGAGCAAACGGTGGCATGAACAGCCTGCCATAGTTAAGTCCAACTTAAAGTCGATCTCAGTCTTTGTGAAACACTACCCAGTACTTACGTGTGGTTCCAACAGTAGTGACAGGAGTGAGCTCAGTGTCCAGGTTGAGAATCACTCCTACACCCACGGTGTACCTCCTTTCAGGTAGCAGCCCAGAGATGGTAACACTATCAACGTCTCCGCCATACACAAGCACTGCAGTAATGAGGGGAAAGCAATCCATATCTTTCTTCAATTGACCTAGTCTGAAATTGACTTTCCATCAAGAAATTACAGTGTCACTGCAAGTTTCACTGCAATGCGTGAGGTATATTATTAGCTTGTTAATTCCTGAATTCTTACATTTCTATAGGCTCTGTGCAGGTACCACTAGGTTCCTGCAGGCAAAGAGTCAAAATGATGATATAGATCAGTTGAAGAAGCAAAAGTCTTGGAAATGAGAAGACACTGGATACAGGCTGAGTGAACGCCCTAGTGCCCTTACGAGGAAGGCATTTATCCTCATATAGCTCAGTCCGTCAGATAGGAAGCAAAGATATAGATTCCATGGGGTTGCCGACAACTATATCTTTAATAGCAATTGGGTAATATGAACAATCAATCCATTTCCCTTGCTCTCTCTAAAAGAAACTTCCCTCTCTCCAAAGCCCAGTATGACCACAAGATTACAAAAGATAACAAAATCCTCATGATTGAATGATAGTTGATAGGTAACCCTGTACCGTACCCCATCACATCGAAACTTCTTAAAGACACTGTACATCGATCTATAGAATCTGATTTATCCAGGGATGGACTTACTAAACTCTGTCTGTGAACCGGGTTCATCAAGATGGTAAGTGATCTTGTATCCGATCACATCACAGCTTGTTGTAGACACAGTCACCTATAGTGCGAGAGTTATTCTAGAATGGACTTACTAAACTCTGTCTGTGAATCGGGTTCATCAAGCTGATAAGTGATCTTGTATCCGATCACATCACAGCTTGTTGAAGACATTGTTACCTATAGTACGAGAGTTATCCTAGATGGACTTACTAAACTCTGTCTGTGAACCGGGTTCATCGAGCTGGTAAGTGATCTTGTATCCGACCACATCGCAGCTTGTTGAAGACACAGTCCAGGTCACCTCAAGACCAACCCTGATTCCTGTGGCCATCAGATCCTGGACGTTAGCATCTCCCCAATCAAACTCTGTATGGGAAATGGGAATGTAAAATCTGGATCAGAATTGGATAAGCCTTCAATAGGCAAAAGTCATTCTGTAGAGAATGTCCGATAGGGCTTATTGAGTCAACAGCTCGCATTCTGACCTCTTTATTAAAGTTGGATTATAACATAAGTTTCCTTTCCATATCTACAAGTATAATGTAAATTGGACCAAACAATTCTCAGCCATAGTTATCAATGGGGTAGCAAGCTACCTCGCTCATGGCTTTGAATTTCAGGTAAATATGCTATAAAGATAACATAGTAAATTTAAAAGCAGCATAATTTTGAATATCCTACATTGAAATATATATATTGTTGCAGTACTTGGACAAATTCATTATCTGTTTTGAACACTAAAGAATTTCATGAGATATAAAAATAATTAATGTTCTCTCCTGATTTCTTTCTTTCTGAATTTTCTGATTTAATAAAAAGAAAGACAAACTCTCTCTCTCCATTCTTACCTCTAGATGCCACCTCGCATACAAAGCCACGTATGAGTGCATCACAGACGAGGTCCATGATGTCACCTGTAGCCTGGAGAGCAGCGCAGTCATGAGCTCCGATGCTGGGTGAACCAGAAGCCCAGAGGGAACCCTGGAAAGCAGTAGATTCCTCGCAAGTGTCCATCCACTTCCAGTCTCCCTCTACGGACTGATCAGTGTAACCTGACAATTTAAGGGAGAGGGTCATCATCAGTTTTGGTGTGTAGTATGTCATAATTCGCTGACACCAGATTTGGTTGAAATACCATTATTGGGTGTACAAGTCTCCACACAGCTAACACGTGGTCCCATTAAGAAATACCCCCTAGTCTAGTATCGATTTTACAATATGGGGGAATGGGCAGACAATTTAGAGCATATAAATAATAACCCTGTTGGTCATGAAACTGAAGGCTGATCATGGTGATTGACAACACCTGTTATTGGGTTTTCCCCATGATAGCCCAGTACTAAGCGTCTTTAATTAGCAATGAACATTAAACTCTTAACATGACACACACACATTCTCTGAGTGCCACATCGTCTTTATTAGGTATAGATAAACTAAAAGGCTTTAATGATCTCTGAGATGTGTCTAACTTTTGTTTTTAAGTGGCCCAAACATTGTGGAGCGTGTGTGCAGCGCTTTGTAACTGCAAGGAAAAGGCGCTATATCAAATATCTTTTGGATTGGATTGGATTGGATTAATATTATTAACTGTTTCCAGTGCAAGATAATCTATTATCTATTATGGAAACAGGTGTTTCGATCAGTAGTCCATATGTTAACAGTTTTCACACATAATAATAGCAAGATATCTCACCAATCCACCAGCTAGCATTAGCGCTCATCTCTGCTGTCCTGTTCATCACAAAGTCAAACTCTTCCTGGTCGTTGATCACGAGGAGATCCGAGTAGGAGACATCAAAGATGCAAGCCTGTCTCCTGTACGTCCACCAGGTACCGACGTCCTCGAGCAGGAAGCGATAGCATCCTCCGTTGGGACCCTCCTCGTAGTTATCCGGGCAAGATGAAACTGAGTAATGTACATAATGAATTATGGTTGGTAATGTTACAGACAGATAAACTTCAGCCCAGGTGTATAAACACAAACTTTATGGGTAGAGTAGGGGAGCGTTCTAAGCGACACTTTTCACCCTACAAACACGTTTTTCAAAGTTGTTTAGTTTAAAATACGGTTGCGCTCAAGCAATTTCACGAAATTTTTCGTCGGATGTAACAATTACTTAACATGTTTAAAAAATGCAAACATTGAAACACTGAAAAAGATGCATTTTGTAATGTGATTCTGCAGAATGAAGGTCGCTAAAAATTGCTTGAACGAAACAGAGATCTCAATCATGATTCTATTACGTCATTATCGTGTCCTGTTTCCGGTTCATCTGACAGTCGACCGTAAACAAATTAAGAAAGTGCGCGCTTAAGTTGATACTTTCTTGGTCAAATTCCCCCATGCGATGCCCAGCGGTTGAGCTTGAAATGAGCAACAATCAGCGTTGATGAAAAATTGCTTGAACGATCTCCCGCAGTAACTGTGTTGTTTTGTAGTGGCATTATGATTTGTGATTCATGTTTGTAATTCTAGCTTTAAAAAATTGCTTGAACGCACCCTTGGTACACTGATTTATGAAGTGCTTAGTACCAACTTCTTTGTCCTGGCCACGAAAGCCTATACAGACCTAACTTAATACAATTATGTAGTATTGATAATTCCATCACAATTATCATGATATTCAAGTCCTGATGATTAACCCTTTGGAACTTAAAACTCACCCATTTACTTTCGGCTCCTGTATAATGCACTATCATATAAAGTCAATCTTCATTCCATTGAACAGCGTGTAAACAAAACTGATTTGATGTACTCACTTTTTGTTTATGTCAACACAGCTTACCTTGAAATCAAAGCATCATTTTACCTTGTAAGCAGTGTTCTAAAATCTGAAATCTGCAGTGAACTCAAACTTATAAAACCCTATTCCAAGCCCAAACTCAGCTCAAGCATGCCAAACCAAAATCTAAACATATATTACCTAAATTAACAAATGTAACCTTACTGTTTCACAGGTGGTGAGAAATACCTGATTGATCTCACTTTACCAACAGAAAAGATAACCTACCTGTAGATGCATTGATGGGTGCTGTTTCTTGGAGTTCCATCTCTTTGCTGGTGCTCACTGCCACAGTCATGGAGTATGAAGCGCCAAGTGGTAACGCTCTAATTGCACCGCTGGTAGACTCTCCACCACTCACATACACTGTGGAAATGAAGATGCAATCCCAACATACGTCATTTCATCTCTTAATGGTTAGAAAAACACAAATGGATAATAACTTTTGCGCATACTGCATGTTCAGGAAACGTCAATCCTTCAGATAACATACAGTAGATTTTCTGTTTTAAGATGAGCGAATCAATATGTTTGTCAAATGTTTTTAATGAATCATGAAATAATGATGACATCTGATATTTTAAAGCTACACACAATGTAACTCAGTGCCAGTAACATAATCATTTACAATTATCTGAACCTAAAAAGAAGTTTGCCCTTGGTTTATACTCACACAAAAAAAATTAAAAGTATTTTAACAAACTAAGTAACATAGATAAATTTTAAAGTATTATTTTACAAACTAAGTACAAAAAGAACTGTCGACATGTATTTACCAGATTTTCTGTCCCCTGTTCCATCTGACAACTGGAAGTAGATGACATAGCCAATAGCATCACAGTTATTCTCAGGAAGCTCCCAGCTAACAGCAATATAGTTAGAGTACCCCTGGGTGGTGACATTGTAAACCATGAGTGCATCAGAATCAAAACCTATGGGTGTAGAAGGGGAGAATATGTGAGACAATGGTTGGTGCTAGAAGGAGATATAAGAGACACAGTGATCCCAATACTGCCACCGTGAATTTTGTAATCAGAAGAAGAAAAAAATAGGTGCTAAACAAGGTAGTTATAGATGTGTCAATGCATAGTAATAATTTCAATATCTATAATATTTCACACTGATATAGTGCATTTCATCGATATTTCAATGCGCTTTACAGTGCCACACATGTAATTATTATCCTTGGTCCGAGGATTTTAAGCCTGCATACAAATGTGTACCATCTCTACTCGGTAGGGAGTATTCTTACCATTTTTCACCATTTACATGCATGTATTTGCATCATTTACATGTACATATTTAAGAAATATCTTGTAAGTTAATATGTATAACTAGGATTATTTTTACATCAATGCCCTTTCTGTTTTTGTAAGGAATTTGTCTGGTTTAATTCTATTTGATGGTGTTTTGTGTGATTTTAATCTTTGTATTTCTATCTTGTGTTGAGTATATTTAAGAAACTTTTTATGTAAATGTTATTATCTTTGGGAATAACCTTGATAGGCCATTGGCCTTTGTTTTTCCCACCACATTATAATTTCAATTGAAGATGTTTCATTTTAATGTTTATTATTGTATTTATGCATATAAATTGTACTTGTGTTATTTTTTTTATCAGATGTGGAAATAAAACTTGAACTTGAACTTGAACTATGTAGGATAATGGTAAAAGGGTTCCTCAAGTCCATATTTCTCAAAGTGCTCCAAGGGTAAACAAATTCCTGCCCATAAAAATACTGATAATTGTTATCACCTTTAGGAAGGAGTTCACAGAGGTAGCTCAGCCTGGTCTCACAGGGGAGGTCAATTACCCGTCCATCAGGCCGGAGGGCCGCACAGCGGGACGGCTGACCGGTGGGGTAGTCTGGTGCCCATAGCCCTTCCTGCCCTGCTGTAGGGGTGCTACAATCCACCCATCCCCAGGATCCAGGCATGGACAAATCAGACAGACCTGGATAATGATGATGATGATGACATTCACAATCAGTTTTATAAGGTATACATTCATGTGTTCCTTGATGAATTTGCACATAAAAGAATAAGATGCAGGATAAATGCAAAATATCTGATTATACATGTACTAAAGGCAATCAAAAGAGTTTATAAATGCTCTTCATAGATAAGCTTTGAAAGGTTTTGTTTATCATTATGTCCAGGTACTGTTTACACTGTTTAATACTGACATATGGATGGCATCTAATAAGTTCTTGTAACTGGTGAAAAAGACATGACAGCATGTACAATCACTATTACTGCTAATTACTATTTTTATCATTTTCAAGATTATCATGTATCTGATCATCATCATTTTTTATTATCATGTATCATCATCAACAAAAACATAAGTGTCACAATCCCAATCATCATCAACTTCATCCTCTTCATCTTCATCATTGCCATCACCATGTAAACGATCGTCTTCATTCCTCCTCCTTTTCCTCATTATCCTCATCATCATAATCATATATGGGAATATTATGGTCTTGAAAAATCTCAAAAATGTAACTCAGGGATACCAGTTAGTTTACTTATCTTGCCTGAAAATAGACCCAGAAATATTTGATCCCATGGGCCTGAAACAGAGAGGGGCCTAAAATCCTGCACCCCTGAAAATAGGAACCCCTGATAACTTTACACAAATCAAATGAATTACCTATCCACCAGTTCATTTCAGGATCCACCTCTGCACTTCGATTCAGAAGAAAGTTGAGTTCTTCCTCATCGTTGATGATGACATAGTCGGAATCATCCACGTTATCGCAGGTCTGCCTGCCTCTCATCCACCGCGTTCCATTGTCTAGAATCCTGAAGCGGTAGCAGTGACCGTTAGGTCCCTCTTCGTAGTCATCAGGGCATGCAGCTGTTTCAAAGAAAACATCAATTTAAGTTGACTTACAATATGTATTTTAGTTCTGTATATGTTTATATCTCTCTATATTTTAAATTTGTTTGTAAATTGAACATTTTCAGCCTGCGAGCTGCTTGTTTGATGTGTTTTTGCAATAAACCAATCCAATCAATTTGTAATTGCATTGATCGATAAAATCCCTGGTTTATTTCCCTCCTCTCCATATACCCTCTAAATCTAACCGTTATGTCGTCAAAAATTATCACTGAATGACTTCATAAAAATGCAGGCACATGAATATCACTTTGATCACAAATCTACAGTTAAATCAAATTTCCATTTTTATCTCTCATTAACTTATAAGTTCATAACAAATACAGATACTGAATTTGAAAGACAGGCTCTATTCCAAGCATGATAGAATGGGATGAAACATTAAAGAAGAGAAGAAAAAATAAAAACTATGCTTCTTTGCAGAGATTTCTACTCATTGAGTAACTTACGTGTAGTTATTTGTACTGGTCCTACAGGGCTCAATAGCACTTCCGTGTTGAGGAAAGCTGCTACCGATACGTTGTACGTTCTATTAGGGTTAAGGCCAGTCACTGTTGTAGATGAAGAATCTTCTCCGTACTGAAGATCTGGAAAGAAAAATGGGTCAAAGGTACTAGTTTTTATAATTTTTGTGGCCATGATAAAAGCCCATTTGAAATGTTTGGAGTTTTAAATTAAAACAAAAACCCAGCATCCTAAAATTCCCTCAAACTGTTTAAATTAACTTTTGCATTGTTTTCCCAGAAGTGCCAAACTCTAACAAAAGCTGCTTGGTTAAAATCTTAATTTATTGATCCTATCTGTACACTGAATTAAAAGTGCCTTTTTTCGAAAGATCGGTTCAGGGTATCCTTTCGTGGCTATTTACATGTAGCATCTGGGACAGGTTTACAACGATGTGCAGAAATAAAAGATTAGACAACACTTTTGCCTTTAATCCTTATTTAAATCATTGTCTCTTTTCCCCATTTTCCCTGTCTCTCCCTTCTCCACCCCCCCCCCTTTTTCTCTCTCTCTCTCTCTCTCTCTCTCCCTCTCTTTGATGTACACTCTCCCTGTTACTTCTGCTCATTCTTCTTCTAAGAGGAAAGAAAGCAGTAACTGACACCACTCATCACTGTCAACAAACCCACTCGGACACAGCTTTTGCTTACCAAAGAATTCCCTGGCTTCCTCCATGTCTTCCTTGTAAATGATCTGGTAAGCCTCGACGTTGCAATGCTTTGGAGCTAGGGTCCAGCTAACCTCCATGCCATACATCAACGGACTGGCCTTGATGCCCTCAACATTTTCCTCCTCGTCTGAAAAACCTGAATGAGTAATGATGATACAGTAATCATTTGTATAACACCATTTCTTCCATGTACTTTCTATTAAACAACACTGAATTTGTTATATATTTTTCATGTAGTTTCCAGGCCTCGAGCATTTTGTATTTTTTTGCGCTTGAATTTCGGGAATTTGTTAAAGCATTTATCTCAAGTCAGCACAATGATTTTCCAAAATTCAATATTTTTAAGGGCCCTACGCTATGGAATAATCTCACTCCCTCACTAAAATTAGCTTAGATGACTTTAAACAACAATTTTCTTTTTTAAAATATATTTTGTTATAAGTTTGTATCCAGAATTGGAAATGTAACATGTTACTTGCATGTTTAGTTTTCTTACTGTGTTTGTTTGTTTGTTGTTTTGTTTACTTTATTATAGTTATGTATGTATTAGTTAATATTTTGGTCAATGTACTATAAGGTGATTTGCATTAGTGACCCCTCATTCTTATAACTTGTCATTATGTAATTGTTTTGTATCGATAATGCAACAAAAATTTAAGTTGCAACAACAAACTATCTAATTAATATATTTATTGGCTCCGTTTTTAAGTTTCCAATACATCCTTTCAATGGTGGATGAATAGTTTGAAAATAACTTTAAAGGTCAGGTGAAATCCAAATATAATTTGATTCCTGTTGGTATATAACTTCCCCCAGCTCAGCATATGCTCACAATACAATACCTCCACATTACCTTTCTTTTCCTGGTGATGCTACAGCACGTATGGTCTACAGTAAACAGGTGGTCAGCTCTGGTGAAATCAACTTATATTTGGATTTCACCCCACCTTTAACATGAGTACTGTTCCACTGCTAAATGAAATTCTACTCCTAATAAAAAAGCTAAATTCAATTGGAACAACAAAATACTGAAAGCAAATTTCTAGGCTTCTGTGGAAAATCTATTTCGATTTTGGAATTGCTACAAGAGTTCAGATATACAGACAAACCTGTGTATAGCGACCGCCCAAGGGAAACACAAAAAGTAGTCTTTGAAGACAGGTGGTCTTTATAGACAGGTTCCTTTAGTACATGTTTTAATGAGAAACCATTTTCAAGGGAAACAAAAATGTGGTCTGTGAAGACAGGTGGTCACTAAAGCAGGTTTGACTGTATACGGTGACCGTAAGGTGTCTTTACCTCTGGGAGATATCTCACAGATGAAATGATGCTTGATATCACAGCCCTTGTCTACGACCTCTCCGGAATCATCAAGGGCAGCACAGCCGTAGCCTTCGGGCTGAGGGTTACCAGGTGCCCATAGGGTGTCCTGCCAAGGGTTGAGTTCCTCGCAGTCAGTCCAGGACCAAGCAGGAGAGCTGGACAGTCCTGCAGGCCAGAAGGCAAGGATAGTTTATCTTGTAAGATAATTATGGCACATTTGTCTGCTGTGAGGGAGATGGGTGTTGACCAAGAGCCCTGTTTGACCTTTGTTGACCCCTACCAAAAATGCCTAGCATTTTCAAGGGGACAGCCCAAGTCAAAATTGTTTGGTATTCATGAGGGAACACAAAAACACTTTCAAACCTTTGTTCCCAGAGTTTGGTCACAGGACCTACAGGCTGGTCTTCTACTGTTGACACCACAAGGATAGTACCCTTCTGAATATCTCTGCATACAAAATACAAACACACTGCACAGCCAAGAATGAAAATTAAAGAATATAATCGTGGACGTCATAACAGGTGAATGAAAGCTGACCTTGCTCAAAAAAATATAGCAAAGGTGGAAAGAGAAATTCTAGGGCCCCATCTTCTAAAAATCATTAATTTGAACACAACTTGATATCAACATACTTTAATAACAGATGGAAATGTTTGAATTTGTGATTGACTGGAGAATTTGCGATCAATCTGGATCAAAAGCAAATATGTATAAGACATACAGGGCCCAGGAATCTCTTGTTTTACAAGGAAACATGGTAAAGGTAACACATTGGAGATATGCTTTGGTCTAGTGGTCTTCTTTTGGATCTTCATATCACATGTCCTTGGTTCAAATCCAACTTGCATCATCTGGACGGTAATTTTAAAAGGGACCAATCACGAGACCGAGATATAAATAAGGCCTATAAAATCAATATGAAACATTCAAAGGATAAAACTGAATAAAGGCAAAATGGTAATTTCATGCAAAGGCCTGCACAGAAACTGAAATACGAAGTATCAAAGTTTGGGCAGTCATAACCATTTGCAAACAGTGAGAGGTGAAAGGTCATGTTTGCTTGTTCCAAACAATTAAATAGGAAACGGGCCAACCGAAAGAAAAGTAAAAAAACATTTATGGCAAAAAAACTATTAAAAAATTAATAGCGTAATATGGATAGAAAGAAAGACACATGACCATAGCTTAATAAACTAACTTTTAAGTGCAATGCTGGATATTTAAGAATTGTAAAATTTGACTCGAAGCCTTGTCAGTAGCAAAGCCCCTGTGCAGATAATGAATCTATTGGTGCAGTACGCAATTACTATTGTACAAACAAATAAAACTAAAATGAGTATAGATCTTTGGACTCTAGACGAAGTCTTCCACCGGCTGGCTCTGTATTGAGGTGATTTTAACCGTTGTAAAGCTTGTTGACATACAGTATATATTACTTTAGGTTATGATTATCAAATTCTGTTTATCTTTACCATATATATATGTACTCTGCATCACCGAAGTACATGTAGCTTTTAAGTGGGTCACTGGTGGAGCATGTAATCTTTGATAAGGTAAACATGATAGGCACCTCACCCTTTTTAAAGCTATTTTGAGAACATATACACATTCTTCCATATGATGTCAAAACCTTTCGTTTTGCTTTCCACACTTGCTCATCAAAGCCATATAGCGTACTTCTCTACAGCTCTATTGCTTATTCAGACTTCAAGCATTTTTCATTCAATTGTACAATTTTATACTTCTTTCACAAATGGTTCTCTTCATATGACCAACTAAACTTTATACAATTGCCTAGCATAGCAGAAACTATAGGTCCCTTACTCCCTGTTCATATATATCACATGCCTTCTTAGTTGGTAATATTCTTACATGATTAATTACCTATCTTATACTGCAATACATGAGGAACTGCCACCAAATCCTATATATTTCTTGTGAAATGTTCTATTGTATTTGGATGATCCTACTTTAAGGTTGCATTCATTGGGTTATGTAATACAATTTTTAAACAAACTTAAATCAAATCAAATCAAATCATATCAAATCAAATCAGTCACATCAAATCAAATATGTCACATCAAATCAAATCAAATCAAATCAAATCACATCACATCAAATCAAATCAAATCAAACCAGTCACATCAAAAAAATAAAATCAGTCATGTCAAATAAAATAAAATAAAATAAAATCAGTCACATAAAATCAAATCAAATCAAACCAATTCAAATCAAATCACACGAAATCAAATCACATCAAATCAAATCACATCAAATCAAATCACATCACATCAAATCAAATCACATCAAATCAAATCAAATTATCAAACAGTCAAATGAAATCAAATCACATTAAATTATATTAAACTAACACTCACCAATCCACCAGTCCCTATCTACAGAGAGCTCAGCTGTACGGTTACGAAGGAAGTCGAGCTCCTCCTCATCATTGATGATGACCAGGTCAGAATCAGGTTCTTCAGAGCAGTCCTGCCGGCCCCAATGCCACATATAACCATACGTGGTCACAGCAAACCAGTAGCAGTGACCGTTTGGGCCCTCCTCGTAATCAGCCGGGCAGGGCACTGAATGAAGACAACAGAATGATGGGATCTTGAAAGAACTCTGGCTACCGCTCCAAGTTATTAAAGTTAAGATTATATACATTCATATGCAAATAGTTTCATCATAAAGGATCTTTTTTCTATCACCCACTTATTTCACATATCACATATTAAAGTTGCTAATTATCCATCATCGATCATTAGAGTAGTTTGATAATTATCATTATTATCTGCTTATTGACTTCTTGATTGAATTATTGGCCAATTAACCAGTGCCTTAGCTGTCATCTTCATTTGAAGACACAATTGAAGTATATGTTTGCAAGGTTAATCAAAAATGTCATGGAAAGAAAGACTACATGATTGGTGAGTTTGGGTGTAGAATTTATTAATATTATTCCTCTCAATAAATGATGTCTTTTCTTTTTTAATGTAAACATAACATGGATGGCATGGCAGGGATTATTCTACCAGAAATGTTGAGAAAACAATGGAGAACAAATCAACAACTTTCAAGAACATATAACAAACTATTAATCTTAATATTTAAAGCCTGTCTGTACTTGTTTGGCCAGGGGGATTAGACCTTCCTGCACGGTCACTAACAGGTGGTTATCTCATCAAGTCAGCTCTCAAATTAAAATAAGAAAAAGAGGATCATGGGAGACCAAGAAGCACCAATTAGGCATTGTTTGCTATATAGAGGGCGCAAGTAGCTATAAGTAGTGCAGAGGGACTTTAAGTGACTCAATTTGAACCATAGTAAAAAGAATAATACATGCAGTAGAAAGAATAATCTTACTTGTTATTCCCTCAACAGCTTGAGATTCCTCCAGTTCATCGTCCTTGTTGTTATAGATAGCTACTGTCACATTATATGTCGTATTGGCACGTAGATCTTGTACGACTGCGTGCGTGGCATCGCCTCCTTGTACAAACACTATCCCCCAAAAGAAAGAGAGAAAAAAGCTGGTATCACTAAAGTGAATGATTGATCAACCTGTCAAGTCTAAATAGCCTTTAATTAAGGCCCGTTATTTTGTCTTATTTACATTAATTCATTTTACGATGTATTCTACATTGAAATGCTTAATGCTTTTTATATAAAGTTGGGCATGTTTGTGAACTATTATTTATTTATTATTTTCCTCTGCCTATTACGCCTTGTATCAATCCAATCCTCTATTCATCTGACATTACCTGGTTCTTGTTTAAATCTTATTACCTTTTTGCACTTTTTTTAATTCGAACATGACTATTTGTTCTTATATGCACCAACAATTTCAAATTATACAAAGTATTGCTATTTGAAACAAATGAAAAGATACTATGTCCCTTTTGCAGCCAACATCATATTCTGTAGAACTTTGCAGGAATTATGAATATGTCGTGTATGTCCTATCTTTGAAATTTAAACGTCAGCAGTGTCCTAATATTCAAATTATGCAAGGAAACCCGTTTACTTGTTAGACACTATTGAGTGACTGACTGGCTTTTTTTCTTCTTTGGTAATAACATCCATAAAATGAGCTGTAAAGGGTACATGAGCATTTGTCTACATCAATAACCCACTTCTTGTAATGGCCAAAATTAAACTGATTGAATCTTTGCGCAACATAAAACGTACGACCATTCGGTACAATGGTCTGCAAATCAGACTATTACTTACTGGCTCTATAGCTCTTAATTCGATTCGACAACTAATAGTCGTTATTTTCCCACTTAAATACATTTTCAAGCCCCCCCCCCCCTTTTTTTTAGGGAACTTTTAAATTAGTATTATCTTTCAAATGCTGTTGGAATTTTACCTTTTCATTTTTTGGGCCTGCAAATGGGACATAGTACCTTTAAAGATGTTCAAAACTGGGGAAAACTTGTAACTTGAATATGATGAAAGGTATTTAAGGACAGTTCAGATACAACATACACGTATAAAACAAGGGGCTTACTGAAAAGCATGTTATGTAAGCTTTGTAATTACCTCAACAGAAAGTTCTGTAATGTAAGAAAATCTTTATTTTTTAAGTGCTTCTTTGAGACTCTGACTGAAAAGACTGAAAAAATAGAATAGTGAGATTCCCAAAGAGCAATATGATTTTGTCTATTATTCACAACTCTCTTTAAGCTTTTGATGGCTATTTTACAGCTGTCAAAACATTCAATGCTCTTCTTATACCATGCACTCTCTTCCACCAAGTCCATGCATTGAATAAAGAAAAAAGAAAACTCACTGGATTCCTTGTCGTCCATGCTATCTGCCATGGAATAATAGATGCGGTACCCGACTGCACTGCAGCCATACACAGGCAGAGACCATGAAACCTCTAGACTGGTGGGTAAGGATGCAGAGACCATCAGGTTTCCAACCATCACAGCTTGTTCATCAAACTCTTTAGTGTTAAGAATATTAGATGCAAGATTTTGATTCTTGATAGTAAACATGCTGTTATGATAGGAATAAATGGAGAAACACCCCATGTAGAAATATTCCCTACACATGCAAATGTTTAATCAATACAATAATAATAATCATAATAATAATAGACTGCAGAAACATCCAACATTATTCACTGCGCTACAAGAGCTCCTGGTATGCTTAGATTTACAGTTAATTGAAAAGATGTGCTTTAAGTTTTGATTAAAGATATTCACAGATGGTGATTTCCTGACTTTTAATGGCAAGTTATTCCAGAGATTTGGGGCTGCACAATATACTCTTTGAAATAATCAATGATGTTCCTTTTAGGTTACACTGTATATGACATATGTGCTGAGGTAAATTTCCTACATAAATCACATTCTTAACTTTTATCCTGGAAAAATACAAAATAACTAATCTCAACTCTACCCCTTTTTTAAGGGCCAACTATCTCTGTTGAGAAAAAAATGTGGTGCAACAACAAACCTCACTTAAAAGCCAAGGTTTGTATTGTTGGTGCGGTGAACTTTTATATTACCTTTAGGAGATATCTCACAGATTGAGTTGATGCGTAGATCACAAGCGTCATCTTGGATGGTGCCATCGGGGTTCAAGACTGCACAGTCGTGTGTATCATCGCAGGTGGGGTAACCCGGTGCCCAGAGACGGTTCTGCCAGTCGTTAGACTCTGTACAATCCACCCATTGCCAGTAATCATCAGCAGTGAGATCAGATAGTCCTGGTTGAAATTAAGAGAAGAAAATGAAAATCAGAGGAGTGTACAATTGAATGATGTCCCTTGGCTGGGGGAAGGCAGAGGCCAAAATGTAAAAATCCAATATTCCGTCTTGATGACAAATCTTATAGATTTTTATCTAAGTCTGCTGGCTAATTATCATTGGAATTTTTCCAGTACTATCAAAAAATGAATAGCAAGGAACATTCTGTTGCAAAAGTTGTTAGAAAATACCACTTCTTACAAAATATTGAGGATGCAAAAGAGTCC
Source organism: Strongylocentrotus purpuratus (assembly GCF_000002235.5). Classification (NCBI taxonomy): domain Eukaryota; kingdom Metazoa; phylum Echinodermata; class Echinoidea; order Camarodonta; family Strongylocentrotidae; genus Strongylocentrotus; species Strongylocentrotus purpuratus. Next base: position 11,533,789 of record NW_022145609.1, read on the forward strand.
TTACTCTAACCCATACTAAATACAATTTCTATCAAAAATTATAACATATCTACAAAGATGAAGATACATTAATAAGACAATCAACCACATTTCATCTGTATAAATTAAGGTACAATTCACAATATAGAGCTCCATTTGTTTCCATTTCATATACATTTATGATAACAAATGTTAATATAAATTAGCATTACAAAAAAAAACAGTCAAATAAAGAGGAGGTAATGTTTATAAATCAATACATTCCCTATGAGTCATAAAACACCTACCAATCCACCATTTTCCATCTGGATCAATTTCAGAGGTCCTGTTCATGATATAGTTCAATTCCTCCTCATCATTGATGATCACAAGGTCACTGTCCACTGTGTTGTCACATGACCTCCTCCCTGCCGGCCACCACTCCCCATTGGTCAGATTTCTGAACAGATAACATCGTCCACCGGGGCTCTCCTCATAACTGTCCGGACAAGAACCTGAAAAAAAGAAGCGAAGATTAATGAAATATTCAGATTCAAGACATTTAAGCCCGTCTTATAATCGAATGACTCAATAACTGATTTCAAGTTCTGTATCAAAAGCCGGTGTTGGTGTTGTGAGAACACCAACACCAGTCAGTGTGATCATGAGACGATCAGATACACGTATAATTTTCTTGACTTGACTCAAACTTCAAAGTTTTAAATCAATAAATGTGAATCTGATGATGGCCTTCTTCTAAATCTTTTAAGTTTTTAGAGTCCAAACATTTTAAAATCCAACAAAATTAGTACTGTCTTCCAACAATCAAACTTTTTCAAGTCTCGAGAACTTTTGACAAATCAGGTAGCGAGTTCCTGCACATGCGCATGACAGTCTATGCGATGGATAGACTATTGCGCGTTTCCCCAAGAAATTCCGTCTTCGGTCCCATGTGCGCAGTTCTACGTCAGGTTTACTGTATATTCTTGTCAAGACGTACGATTTGGCCACTGATTCCGTATCTTGTGCCATAACATGACTAAACATGATGAGCTCATTGAGTTACCCTTAAAATATGTTGACGTATACAGGTAATGGTAATAAATAGTGAAAGATTACCGAGCTTTGAATGGATCCGTCCGCCAACAGAGCGCGAGCAACTTTCGTTTCTGCACCGAGTCAAACTATGGAATGCCATTCATGCACGTGCACGCGCTCAAATCGAGGCAAAAATATAATATTGCTGATACTTGATGGAGTAGATCTATTTCATCAAGTTTAGCAGCCCACTCAGGAAGCTATACTGGGATGGTAGTGATATGAATGATAGGATGATGTCTGATAAAACTACACAATTACATTTTGTTGTACATGACATTCAGAATTGTGACCATGCCGGACTGAACTCTGAGACAGTGTACCTACCTGTCGTAGCAACAACTGGACCAATCACAGCCAGTTCCTCATCCAAGATCGTCCACGCAGCCACAGTGAAGGAATACTCTGTCCTGACACGGTCCAAAGATATCTCTACCTCACTTGTTTTACCTCCATAGACCACCTCTATTTCAACAACAAAACAAGCATTATGTTTTGGTATTATTAATCAATAACAAAAAAAAACAATAAGCTAAAATATGTATAGTTTTTACTGATGATAATCATGTTACGAATGACGAAGACATAATTCATGGGGGGGGGGGGGGGGGGTAAGAGGACCTTTTTTGTGTGTGTGTCTCAAAATTTGGCCGATCGATAGTTCGTTTCGTTGGGGGGGGGGGGTAAGGTCAGCTTTTGATGTCATCCATTACCACAATCTTTTATTATTTTTTATTATTATTTATTATTAAACAAACTATTTATAAAAAACAAAGGGGGGGGGGGGAATTTTCTCCAAAACACACACATTAAAAAAGTTAAAGGAGGGGCCGGGAGGGGGTTCAACATCCAGAATCTCCACCCCCCCCCCCCCTTGCGTACGCGCCTGCCAATGCCAAACGTTTTATCAAAATGGCACATGTTATTTAAATCAATTTGAGAGATAGCAAATAATCTGCGATAATTCTTCTCAAATGAATTAGATAACTATTACATCATTATGAACAAAACTAAAATAATTTACATGTTCAGTACATTGCAAAAGTGTCGGGTCACCAAGCTAAGATAAGAGAGGGGGGGGGTGGTGAGCACTTATTTATTTTTTGTTCACCTGAACAATCGCACCCCTCCCCTTGAGCGTCAGGGGAGAGGGCCCATCTCCCCCCAAAAAGGTAAAATTAACGTAACATCACCACCACCACCAACACCACCATCACACCCACAAAAACAGCAACATGTTTACCGTGAGTGGTTTCCATGTGTTCATTGGTAACTTGGATTCGATATCCAAACACATCGCAGTAAAAAGGGGAAACATCCCACTTCAGAGTAACAGTGAGGGTGGATGTTACTTCAGCAATTAGATTGGTTGGTCTGGCTTCGTCTGGTGTAAAACCTGAAAGAATAAAAATACAAATAAACGACTAATTACAATTAGATATGCAAGCAGGCGCAATTTACATGATATGGAAGGAGAACTATGAATCATAATCGTATATAAGTTGATAAAATAAAAGTGAAACAGGTGATTTTTATATCAATAGATCGATACTAATGTAAACTATGATTGAATGAAAAGTGAAGTGTTTATTAAAACCAGTAAAACTCGATTCTCTCAAATGACGTCCTTTAAAGCTTATCTGCCGTAGTTTACAGGAGGGATTAGAGTGCCCTGCAAGGTCACTGGACAGGTGGTTATCTCATCAACTCAGCTCTCAGTTAACATAAGAAAAAGAGGATCATGGGGGACCAATGGTCACCGATTAGGCATGGTTTGTTATATAGAGGGCGCAAGTAGCTACCAGTAGTGTAGTTGGCCTTTAAAGATAATCACAAACATCGAGCATTTCTCTTGCGCAGTTATCTTCATGATCAGTAGACCCCTCCCCCTCCCTATTTCTATTGTGTTTTTTCACATCGGATCCGTGTTTGTATTTGAACACCTGAACATAATTCAATTCAATAGAGGTTTTATTTGAACAGTTCACGCATCTTGCACATGTGTACATATATGGTGGTAAATTTATCAAGATGTATCTACACGTATTGCATGAAATATAACCATAATTTACACTTTAGCATCAAAAAAACTTTAAATTGATTACATCGAATCATGCACTAAATTAACAGCGAACATGATTGCATAATCCTATAAAATGTGACAAGAATCCAGCTTGATTGCCTGGATGTGTGCATATACAAACCATGACATTTTATTACGTATTCATTAATAAAATATGTGTCAATGCAAACATTTGAATATTTAAATGGAAAAATCAAACAAAAAAGTTCAACAAGTTGTAACTTGTAAGCAGCAGAGGAGTGGTAACTTTTCTTAATTGTCTTATCTCTTCCACAGTGATTCAATCTAACATTAAGTACACTTTGAACGTTTAAACGTATTTGAATATGAAGTTATAATGCCATTCTTATCAATGTTGTTTGAAAAGCACAGATTTATTTGATGATGGGCGTAGAGTGATCACGAATGATCTTGAAACATCGTTACCGATCCCTTAATTGAGATAACGATTAGTCATTGCATGTAAAGTATTTATTCTCTCACAATTTGATGGCAACTGACGGTGTTTTCAAAACGGATTTATTTCAGATAAGAAAAAAGGGATTTGGGTATTCTTATTCCGTTGGTCACATCAATACACATTATGTAATGCAGTCTCATTCATTATGGTATACTTTAATCATCAAAGTTTAAATAAGGATTCTAAATATGTTCTGTTCATATAGTTCATATATAACTAATGTTGTGGTACGGCGAAAATCACACTTACACCCGTGCATTTTTTTGTATAAACAGTATGTAACATCAATCACAAATATCAAAAAGTACATTAATATTAAAATTACGATGAATTAGTCCTATTTATTATTAAACCCTGTTTGAAATGCAATCTGTAAAACGTGGATAAATCATTAAAGGTAAAGACCAGTTATGGTCATGCGATTGCATTGAGAAAGAAACGTTGTGGAATCGATCAGAAAAGGTTGATCATCTAGCATCTAGCATCTGCAAGGTTCTGAAATCATAAAAATGATAAGAAATTTGGCCCATTCTTCGTAAAGTTACAAGCACTATACACAGAAAGATTTATATGGGACTACCCTATATCTCTCACAGACCATGAGAGAAACAAATTTACCAAATATATGAATTAGTAGGCGGTTTCCCGGCAAATTTTTTATCATCATGTATTAGTCAAAACATATTCTTTCACATGATTGGTAATGAGAGCTTCCATTCCATTTTTTGAAATTGGGGCGTTTCCAATACTGGTCTTTACCTTTAAATACACAAAAATGAAAGTAGTGCTCGAATTTCGGACTAGTTTTTGGTTATCATTGATGTTACAGATTTAGTTGATGATTGTTAATGATAAATAATAATAGTGGGTTCATGTCTGTCAGATTTAATTCTCCCGAAGCTCCACAATAATAGACCGGCTTCAGCATGGCTGCCATTACGGGGCTCTATTGTCTTGCCCTTTGGTGGGACTCGAACCACGAACCATGTGATCTACAGCCCGGTGATATATCCACTAGACCACAACAACTTTCAGGCTAACTTTGCAATACGACTTAGTTGATTAATTGATGTTAGGATATTAGTGGATAAATAACTAAATAGCATTTTTACATGTAATAGATTACCTTTTGGGCTGACTTCGCATAAGAAATAGTTGATTGGAAGGTCACATACGACGTCATCAATCTCTCCGGTAGGCAAGACGACACCACAATCATCTCTTTCGTTGCCAGGGTAACCGGGAGACCACAGGTTACGCTGCCAATCAGTGGTTCCTCCGCAGTCAATCCATCTCCAATCTCCTTCAACTGAGTTATCATGATAACCTGATGTCATACGAAGAATAATGAACCAGTTTTATGAATTTATCTGTTTTCCCCCCATAATAATTCTTGTTGAATGGATAATATAGACATGTTTACTAATGTATTTCAATTTAGGCATGTTTCTCTCCCGAAACCCTTGTTTCCAACCATGTCATTCACCTGCTATAAATAATGGCATCTCTATAGATGGAATGCACTTGGCATACATTATATGTTGCTACTTCTGGCAAGCCTCTGGCAAGCTTTTAAGTTGTCAAAAGAAACTATTGTTCAAAAATATATGCATGCAATTAATAAATAGGTCTATTATCAAGTACACATAAAAAAAAATGCATCGAAAGCAATAGACGTATTGCAATTGATGATTCGTTACGATATCACTATAATTATTATTTATATTAAATATTTTAATCAGCTTCATAAATACCATAATGTTGGAATAATTTAATCTTAACTCTTTTCAGGAAATGATTGTGATAATATAGTTTATTTTTTATGGATAACATTTATATCTTCTTGAAAGTTTACTGATCAAAGGAGCTTGATCCATAAAGTTCTGAGAAAACATCAAATGTATATATTTATATATAAGTATATATTGTCACAATCAATGCATCAAAATATGTAAGAAATAGTATTCCTACTTTATGGCCAACAGTGTATATTACTACAATAATGGTTAATTATTATCATCATCATCATTATCACTAGAATGGTAATATTTATCACAAGTAAAGCATAAATCCCCTACCTAACCACCATGACGAGTTTGGAGCGACTGTCGATGTCAGATTGACGAACCACTCGTACTCGGTTTCGTCGTTAAGAACGACGAGGTCAGAATCGTTTGTGACGGCACAATAACCGCGAGCACGGGCCCAGTCTTTGGCCGATGATGATGGCGAGGAGTATTGGTATGAATAGCAATGCCCATTCGGTCCTTCGAGGTAATTATCAGGGCACTCTGAGAGAAACGGGAAAAGGGGGAAGGAGGTGAGAGAACATTTTGCTAGACCTAACTCTCAAAAAGTGAACTCAGGAATTTGTTGTTTAACAGAGTGACCATTGAAAAGAAAAAGATTTGGTGGGTATTATTAGAACATACAACAACAACAAAAATAGCGAAATCAACATAACTATATTAGTATAATTAAAAGATCAGTAATACACATTTAGTGTCGTATATACAGTAAACTAATAACGGTGAAGCATAAGTCCAATTGAATTGAATTGAATTCGCATTTATTTCATTCTCGATTAAAAATTACATTGATACAAAAGATACCAAATTATTCATGAACAAATTTAGAAATGAAATGGGGAACTACATAAATAAAGCCCTTAGGCCTTGTACACGCCTAGTTCCCAAAGCATTCATAGCATAATGTAAAGCAAAGATTTAAAATAAGAAAAAAACGAACATTAAATAAAAAGAAACAAAAAACAAAAAATATATAACACAAATATAAACATAAGATAAGTAACTATACATATTTGAGATAAAGAAACTGCTTCAACTTTTTTTTGAAGGAATGAATTGACTTGCAATCAGAAATATATTTAGGGATGGAGTTCCAAATTACAGGGAAATTATGACGTACTGATTTGTTTTTACTGGCCTTAAGTGAAAAGAATCTTTAAAACGGGTATTGTGGTTATGTATCTGGTAATTAAGAGTGAACATCTGAAAAATATTAACAGGTAATTTATTTTGAAAGTAGAAGAAGCCAAGGAGGGCAATGGAGTAATAGTACAAATCAAAAATATTAAGAGATTTCAATTTTCTAAACAGTGGGGCAGAATGGGCACGATAATGACATCCAAGGCATATGCGAAGGGCTTTTTTGTGCAATTTAAATAATTTATCTAATTTAGTTCGACTACAATTACCCCAAACAGTAACACAATAATTTAAATATGAGAGCATGAATGAATTATAAAGTAGTAATAATGCTGAAGGTGGAAGCGAGTCCTTTAATCTGTATAATATACCAATACATTTAGATACCTTTTGAGTGACTTTATTGACATGACTGTCCCATTGCATATTAAAATCAATACAAACACCAAGAAAATTAACACTATTTACCTTATTTAATGGAACCTCATCTATTTTTATAAACAAATTATCAAGCAAATTAGTGTAATTTGACTGCCTATGGAAGAAAGTTATGTAATTTGTTTTACTAGGATTTATCAACAATCTATTTGATTTGAACCATTTTGTTACTTTGTCTAATTCAGTATTGATATTATTTTGTAAGTTATGAGTGTTAGGTTGGGTGTAAATTAAAGTAGTATCGTCAGCGTACATAATGTAATTAAATTTGTCAGAAGAATGTGTAAGATCATTAATGTAAATTAAAAACAGTAGAGGACCTAGGATAGAACCTTGTGGTACGCCGTGTGTAATAGAAGAAAAATTTGAGGAACTGTTATTATAAACGACATATTGAGATCTATTAGAAAGATAAATTTCAAACCAAGATAGTGGTAAGCCCCTAATCCCATAGTGTTCTAATTTGGATACAAGTATTCTATGATTAACAATATCAAAGGCTTTTTATCGGTATGAATTGCTGACAAAACTTTATCTTGTAATTCTATCAAAGCATGTGTAGTAGAGGGATTTTTCCTAAAGCCATATTGTGAATCTGTGAGAATTTTATTGTTTAAACAAAATGAATATAACCGGTTATAAATACATTTTTCTAACAACTTTGATATAGACGGCAGAATAGATATTGGCCTATAATTATCAAATTTATGAGGATCATCTTTTTTAAATACGGGGGTTATTTTAGCTATTTTTAGTTTATCTGGGACTAAGCCTGTAGAAAGAGAGAGATTAAATATAAATTCTACTGGCTGTACAATGTAAAATATAATTTTTTTCATTAAGTTAGTACTAAGATTATCAAATCCAACTGAATTACTGTTTTGTAGTGATTTACTAATATGTAGAACTTCATTTTCTGTTATAGGATTTAAAAAAATAGAATTGTTGATAGAACCAGTCAGATGATCCTTAAAAGAAGTATTGTTAGAAGAACTGACCATTGATGTGGTTATCTGTCTACAACAGTTTATAAAATGTTGATTAAATTCAGTTGCTATATGTTTTGGATCACAAACTTTCTCAGTTCCATTAAAAAAGTATTCAGGTAAAGATTTTTTAAGGCTTATTTAGTAATGATTTTATAACTGACCAAGCCTGTTTAGTATTATTTTTTATATAACTTTAAATTGTTAGAAAAGTATGATTTTTTTTTGCGTGCTTTAACAGATTATTCAATTTATTTCTATATTTTTTGTATTTTCTTTCATTATCCAATATATTGTTTTGCAGAAAGTGTTTATGATAAAGATTTTTCTTCTTTATGCATCTTAATAAATACTTTGTAATCCAAGGTTTTTTCATGCGTCTTTTAGTTTGTTTAGTTTTTGACCGAGGAAAATTCTTATCAAACAATTGAGTAAAACGGTTAATAAAAAAGGAATATGCATCATTAGCATTTGACATATTATAGAGATTAGTCCAATCTTCATGATAAAGATCATATTGAAAATTTCTTATATTATCATCTGAGTATTTCCCAGTAAAGCGAAATGAGCTAGGCTGATAAGTATTATTATTATTAGAGCTTTTAGAGACTAGAAAAATGGGTAAGTGGTCACTAACATCTGAACATAGACTACCTGAATCAAAATCTGAGTCAAATACATTGGTGAATACATTATCAATAAGCGTAGCACTGCTTGGTGTAATACGAGTTGGGGTTTTTATAATCGGGAATATACCAAGGACAGAGTTAAGCCGAAGGAATTCATTAACAGTATCATCATCTTTAAGTAAGTCAATATTAAAATCTCCAGTTATATAAATATGCCTATGTTCTTCACTTAATTTGTTAATAACATTGTTGTAAAATTCAAGGAATATTTCATGATTCGATCCCGGCTTTCTATAAATGACACCAACAGTAGACCTCTTACATTTTTTATCTAAAAAATCAATAAACAAATATTCACATGTTAAGTTTGTTTCTTGATTATAAACAATGTCTGTCCTTACAGTATACATTATATATTTTTTTCACAAATAGTGCAACACCACCACCACGCCCATATAACCGGTTAACATTCAACAAATTATAATCATCTAGATTGAAATTATTTAAGGTTGTCTCGTTTATCCAAGTCTCAGAAATTGCTATAAAAGAAAAGGAATGATTAATCATTGACATGAATTGAGAAATATGATCAAAATTCTTTGGTAAACTTCAGGCATTAAAGTGGATAAGACTTAAAGATGAATCATATGAGAATTTTGCATTAAAATTTGAAGGTAGATAATATGAAGACTCAGAAGAATTATATATATATATACAAGTCAGGATCGACATCTTCTAATGGGTCACACGTCAGTACCATGAGTACAACAGTAATACAATATTACAATATAAACAAATTAAAACAACAACAAAATGTAATTTAAGAAACAACAACAACAACAATTTTTTTTTTTTTTAATTAAAAAAAAATGTATATTCACACCTGTAAATGTATATGCGATAAGATGGAAGATTGGGATGATCGAGAGAAGTCAAGTATATCACACTTTCCAACAAAGTTATAAAATATATACTTTTTTTGGATAGTATTTATGGAAAGTTATGAGCTAGTAGAAGTTACGATGGATTACCATATTCAGAAAAAATGGTGAAAACTATGTATTCTTAAAGTATTTAGGTCAAAACAACAACAATAATAATAGTATCAACCAGAACTATGAAAATCTGAAAACAGAAGAAGTACATCATCAAATATCAACAAAACTGTGATATCTGTGAACAACAGAAAACATGGAGCAGTATGCCATTATTGATGACACTGATAATATTTTTTAATATAGACGTAAACTGGTGAACATGAAAAAAACATTATTTTCAATTCACAACTATATTGTTTTTACTCTGCACTCTAATCAGGGTCACAGCATAAAGTATATTCATAACATTACTTATAAATTGCATACAAGAGATAAACAAGTTGATTCTTCTTTTTTACTTGTCACCCATACACACGGGATAAATTAAAAAGAGACACATTCGGGTATAGATCTATTTTGAATTAATTATTTGATATAATATATAACAGATAATGAATTATATTTCAATATATATACTTTCAAAGCACAAAAGATTGGTGTTTCACTAAAAATACTAGAGATTTCGAGGAATAGTTTTCATGGTGAGGCAGAGAAAGTACATACGTATCAAATCAAAGAAGAAGGTCAAGATCTTCCTTACATCTTATAATCTTCTTCTGGTTCTTCGCTGAGCTAGATCGCGGGATAACAAAAATACGGTCATCGGAAGACCATGCTGCATCTACCTTCACATGGTGTCTAGCATCAGCCAGCAGTTTACTATTGAAATCAGTTAGATCTTCCTGAATTCCGATTCCGGTATGCTTGAGGGATTTCCTGTTGAATATTAATTAGTAGCTGTCGGTATTTGTAGCTCGTCAACTTAACTATGATTGGTCTCGGTGGCACAGGTCCCGCTGATTTTGCGGGTTCTCTTTGCCTGCCAGCCTGATGACTCCGGTCAATGTGCTTCGGTTCGAGATCAATGGAAAGTTTTTCCTTTGCAATTTGGTAAGTGCAATAAGTAAGTTAATATTGTTTGATAATTTTCACTATTATGATTATTGGTGATATTATTAATATAGTTGTATTGTTATTACTATTATCATTATCATTACTGCAATTATTAGTATTAGTTATATTATTGTCATTTATCACTACCATCATTATAATTATTATTATTAATATTAGTAGTAGTAGTACTACTAGTAGTAGTAGTAGTAGTAGTAGTAGTAGTAGTAGTAGTAGTAGTAGTAGTGGTAGTAATAGTAGTACTAGTAAAAGTTGTAGTAGTAGTAGTAGTAGTAATAGTAGTAGTAGTTGTAGTAGTAGTAGTAGTAGTAGTAGTAGTAGTAGCAGTAGTAGAAGTAGTAGTAGTAGTAGTAGTAGAAGTAGTAGTAGTAGTAGTAGTAGTAGTAGTAGTTTAGTAGTAGTAGTAGTAGTAGTAGTAGTAGTAGAAGTAGTAGTAGTAGTAGCAGTAGTAGTAGTAGTAGTAGTAGTAGTAGTTTAGTAGTAGTAGTAGTAGTAGTAGTAGTAGTAGTAGTAGTAGTAGTAGTGGTGTCATTATTAGTATAATGAGAAGATTAGTAATACGCGTTTATTATTATTATTATGATTTTTGTACATATTTTGTTTGTTGTTGTTGATAAATTAGATACCTTCAGGGCTATACAAGGGAATTCCTTAATACCAATAAAATCATGATAAAATCAACATGATTTCACATATTGAAACGCCCAAACCATGATCCACTGAAGAATGATACAATGATAAGCAAGATTAACAAATACTTTATGTAATTTTATTTAGTCTAGGAATTACTTTGATAGGCCCGTTGGCCTTTTTTTATTCCCTCCGCATTATGAGTAGTACATGTTTCTTTTGAATATATGTATATATATATATATATATATATATATATATATATATATATATATATAAATGTTGATTTTATTTCTTTGTTATTAACCAAAATTTGAGGAATAAACTTGAATTGAAATTGATAACAACAAAATATTTACTCACCGCCTCGAGATAATGCCAAAACGCTCACAAATAAAACGCATACAAATTGAACAAATCTATCCATGATGTCTCATGATCCAATTGGAAATTTCAAACTATACATACATGAAAAAACATGAACATATGTCTTAAAAATGAAAACGTCTGCAGGCTAATTATCCGCGAGTATGTGTCACTAGATCAAATACAAAGGAAGGTGAATGATGAATCAATCCACCTGTAACGATGACTTGTCTGATTTAGGTAATGAAAAGCAAGATTTTATGCTTTGAAGGTATATATGAGCTCAAAGGTCATCGTAGATTGTACATATACTTTGCTGATAGCAACCCTAATTACTCCGGGTGACATTAGGGATTAATGATGCTTAGTTTAAAGGTAAAGACCCCAGCCATTGGCAAAAAAATTGGCAAAATAAAACAATTAAAAAAAATCATTAACCCATATTAGGAGGAGCCTTACTATATAAACACATCAATAGAAACAGCTTGAATAAAAACAAAAAACATTACTTCATTTATTTCTCTTTCTACAAATATTTCGGTTTGTAATACGTCATTAATCTTTTATTGAATTATAGAAATTCAATTGGTAAATGTTAATGCATGTGAATTATTGTTACTTATTTCAATAATAAATTTTCATCTCAATTATGATGTGCATGTTCATCTAAATTATTTACGTCCATTTTTTTTAAAGATAATAACAGTGTATTGGCGTTTAGGCTGTACTGATCCCAATCTTGTCATTAACACGCAGATCTCTATCTCTAGACTATTTTAACAAACCAAAGTTTTTAACCAGAGTCGGCGCCAGAGACATACAATTTAAGATTTTGCTTTAAATCGTGTTCCGATAAATCATTCTACTACTATTTATTAGAAGGTCCAAATGCTATGCCTCCTTTTTTTTTAAGAATCCAATATTTTTGGATTAAAATTGTAAATGACAATTATGAACTGTCACTGTAATTATCAATCGTATAAAACACTAGAGGATGCAAAAAGTTAGATTCCAAATTTAAGTATTCTTTCACATTTCAAAAACACAATTTGAAACGCTGGGTGAACCAATATAGGGCAAACATGCTCACATCTTAAAGATCAATAAAGCGAGCAATGACTAACTAAATTGGTCCAACTAAATGCATTCGATGATCGCAGTCCAGTTCGCAGACCACTTTGGCGTTAGGTGATCAGATGGCGCTCTTTCGATTACGACGAAAGGGCACAAAGAGGCATCAACTCAAAAGACCCTTTTTCGTAATGAAATTAAATTTAATGGACAATTTTTTTTTTAATGTCTCGTTTCATAAAATTCATTCACCTGTTATGAATTTTATTTCAAAAGTCAAAATGCGATTGCATGCATTACGTGTTGTAAGTTAGAGTACGCCATAATGTTCGTCCTACCGTGCAACAATCGATCTATGCATTTCGCATTCTGACTATTGAAATAAAATTATTCGTAAACTCCACCCCTCTAACTTTCACCTCACTCATTTATCCCCCCTCTCTCTCTCTCTCTCTCTCTCTCTCTCTCTCTCTCTCTCTCTCTCTCTCTCTCTCTCTCTCCCTCTCTCTCTCTTTCTCTGTGTGGCTACCTGTCAATCTCATTTTCTGATTCTATGCATGTCTCTCTGTCTCTTTGTATGTCTGTCCCTGACTGACTGACATCCCTATAGTCAATAAAAACCAAAATTGGCATTGGCTGGAATATTTTTTCAACGGCTGGTTCAAATTATCGAATATTTGTGGGGCACCATAACCATCCAAATATTAGAAATCGTTAGATTTATGGATATTTCAGCCGTCTCTCAAACGATTTTGATCAAACAAAGATGATGTTGTTATCTAAATTGTATGTTATTTAGAATTTAACACTCGGTTTATCATTACCATACGAAAAAGTTATTCTGTGTAGCGCCCTCTGTAACTTAACTCAACTATCCCTTGAATAAGATTTTACGCGAGTGTTACATCGGGAGATGGAGAGAGAGAGAGAGAGAGAGAGAGAGAGAGAGAGAGAGAGGTGGGGGAGAGAGAGAGAGAGAGAGAGAGAGAGAGAGAGAGAGAGAGAGAGAGAGAGAGAGAGAGTTAGAGACAGAGATTGATCGACATATATAAAGTATACAGAGACAAGGAGAGAGGGTGAGGGATTTGGCTTCGGGAGAAGAGAAAATGGTCAAGTAAATAGGGAAAATCATGATAATGAGAAAGAGATAGAGGAGGGGGTGGGGGACATAGAGACATAAATTAAAGCGAGTAGATGCACCAGTGAAGCGTATTTAACACCCAAACGAGCGCTGCCATAGCAACGGTCAACTGGTTGCCATAGAAACGGAGAAAGCGCGAATGGAACGAGATTGACGAACATACCCCGGAGACAAAGGTATCCAGTATTACGGTAGATGTTGTTGTAAAAATGGAGGAAGGAGATTCGTTTGTATAATGCCTCGGAATATTGGGAGAAAAACACGGGTTAGGAAAGAGAAAAATAAATAAAGCAAAAGAGGAAGGAGATATCTCATTATTGACTACCATGACATGGCAACGATAGCAAAGAGAGATTCAATACGATGCTGCGTTCATTTCCACCATACACCAATATTATAACATAGATGATTTTAATGGAGAGTAAAATATGTAAATGAATTCAATTAACCAGAAAATTTCACTTTATTTATTTATCTAATCGCGGTCACTTGCTTCGTTCTAAACTATTTTCAGAGAGTTTGTGGATCAAAATAAACGGTGTACAAATTAATTGCGTAATACAAAAAAAAAAAATCCAGTAACAAAAGATAACAAAATAAAAACATATGGAAAATAAACATACATTTTCTTTGTAACGTCTATGCGATTTGTCATGAAAATGGGGTTGGTCTATAATTATATGCAAGGCTGTTTTCCATGGTGATGCTACAAGATTAATGACCCATTTTCAGAAACTTAGAAAAAGTCCTTTTAAATAAGGTATGTTTAAGATTTACTCCGGAGAGGGGGGGGGGGGGGGGGGGGTGGGGGTAAAGTCAAGAAATTACTCCTTTCGCCACTTACACTTATCATCTGCATCTATATTTAGAGATGTAAAAACAACAAAATCCATGATCGACATTTGATAGCTGATCGAATTCTTCCGCCCCTAGGCTCATTATCATGAAATCACGTTCCGCGGCCTATTCATTCTCTCCCATTAGCAAATAGCAACGAAGGTTTAAATGCTTTACCCATCTGCGGATAGCCTATATCAAATGGTATGACTAAATGCATAAATCATGCACCCGTTTCAGTATTTTAAAAGCGCCAATCAGTTTAATTCTTCATGTCACACAAATATGATCTTCCTGTTTTGTAGTGTATTAATTTGTCATGTTATAGCCTTATCGAGTGCTTCAAGATTATTTAACCGTTTCAAGAGCAAGATTAATCAATAATGGTGTCAAGGGGTTGTCATGGAGCTAATCAACACCAGATAGAGGTAATTTGCAAGGCCATTGTATTACACAAATCGACCCTTCCGAAGTGTTGATGATGATGTACTTAATAACTGACACAGCAACAACAAGCTGCATTCTTTCTATAGAGATATAATACATTATAGTCATGCATTGTAGCTGGTAGGAGATGAATGCAATATTTCGCTTCTCAGGCCATTGGGTAGAAGCATCTTATTCGGAATTATTGTGAACCGTGTATACTGGTGTATTATATACCAGACAGGTGCTAGAAACACAAACATTATGGTTTGGTAGATTGTGAGCCTGTGTAAGCTTGTAAGCGAGCAACCAGGGAACCAACGGCTTTAAGTCCTCTCCGAGGGACATGGTAATGAGGATTAATGCTTTACCAAAGGGCACTGGCGCTTCGACTTGGTTTTGAACCCAGGACCTTCCGATTACGAGGCCATTGCTCTAGTCACTGTGCCATCCATTCTCCTTACTTTGCTTGCACGTACCTCTTTCAATACACTTATTACACGTCCTTAATTTATCGCTCCTACTGAACAATGATTGTGTAAAAAATGGCAGATGTCACGATTATGAAAATGAGAACAAAATCATTAGATTTTGCATATGGATTCGTACGGACGGCAATACATTCATCTGTATTTACAGTACTATATTGATTGCGTTTCATTTTCAGAACAGAAAACAGTGATCGACTCGCCTTCCTCGGCTTCAAATTAAAACTGAACTATAAGCTCTGACTAAAAAAAATTAATGGTGCTTGTCCTACGTCTTTTGTTCCTTAATTGTCAGAATTCTTTGTCCATGCAAGGGGATGGCCTCGCTTCGCTTATTAAATCAACAATCCAAAGGGCATAACATGGACTCTTGTCTCAGTTTTCGTTTTGCTCGATTTCACACAAGGTTGCAAACAAAAATAGACCAATTTGTAAAGAAATTTCGGCTGGCCGCGCCCAGTAAATAACGATCGCCTACTTGACCAGTTCGCCAAAAGAAGTGAATTCAAATATTATGCATGGCTCTATTAAACGCAAATCTAAAGGCGACCCTGAAGCCTGCTATATTTAGAGGCTTGTCTGCTAATAATTCGTATAAACAACTGATATAATTATGCAGCCTGTTTTCAGACATATAATAACTCGTACAGGTAAGCTCTGAGGAGTAGAGCCGTTCAAAAACATGAATACACATTGGTGAAATGGTATATAGATAGGTCTAACATTGAGCAAAAACCACTCCATGCCCGTCGATTCGACCAAGCACTTCCTGATTTGACACTGCAATATTCTATATTTAGATCACAGTGATCCAAATAACTAAACGTAATCGTGATGAAATGTAGGCCTACTTATCAGCACGACCGGTTTACAAATTGCATCGCAATGAACAAGAAAGTGATATTCCCATAGGTCGACACAGTCTTGTTATGAAGGATACATAGTCATTATAATAGTGTGAAAAAATAAAATGACGAAGCAATAATTTCAATCTTTTTCGCCTGCCCGCACCCGCACAATCATGTCAACACAGCTGATCCACTCGGATAGTCTGATGTTGCAGACCTGTTGTACACTTTCAAATTATTATAAAGGAGTTGGTATTCTGGTTGATTTAGCACAATTTTCTATCTTTACTGTATTGATAAGGATTATAAATCAACATCTTTCAAAATAGTGCTTAAATACACCATGTCCCTTTCCCTGCTTGAATGTTGATGTGGCCTTGAATATAAGTACTACAAGTAGATGATTCAAATATCGAATATTTAAAAATGCCAAAACGGAATATATTTTCATTAGTGGTATATACTAAACAAACACCATCACACTCACTTTAATAAGTGGAACAGAATATAAGAATGTTGAAATAGTTCATTTTATATCAAGAGTATTATGTGTTCGTATTATAAGACTTCCTACAATGTTATTTGTATTGTTTTGTTATTATCATTATCATTATATTTTTGCATAATAATTAAACATTTAAAATCAGACTCTCATTTCAAGCAACAACGAGGATGACGAAGAACCAAGACCAAGATTAGCTTTTTTCACTTACTGAAAAAAAGAAAGTTATTACAGTCTAATTCTATTTTTATATAGCATTCTGGGATGTACGTAAAGTAATTTGGAACGCGACAAGACTGGAAAAGATAAAAATAGATTCTGAATTGAAAAATGTGTTTAAAGTCAAAGCAGAAAAAGAATAGAAAGGAAATGTAGCAGAAAGGAAAGAATACAAACAGACGACAAGATAACTTTATTACCAAATGAATTGTTGCCGTTCATGACAATTTGAGTGTGTAAGTTAAATGTGAGGCTGTAGTTACACTTTGTGTTATTTATGTATGATTAATGTTCTATTGATTTGGAAGATTCGAAGGTGAAATAAATCCCCTGATGAAGGAGAAGAACAAACAGGACAAGGAAGTGAGTTGATATACCGGGTGACTATCAGGAAACAGGCTAGGAATAAGAACAATCGAAAGTGGAATCTTGACCATGTAATTTATTCAAGGAGAGGCCAATTTTTAAGCTAATCTGAGGATAGAGAAGAAAAGAAAGGAAGAGTCAGGGAGACGAATGTAATACATGGCAACTCCAGATTTTTTTTTATTTAAAAAAATATATTTATAATTATTATTACTATTTTATTGTTTTTTATTTATTAAGGAGAGAGAGAGAGAGAGAAAGAGAGAGAGAGAGAGATAGAGAGAGATAGAGAGAGAGAGAAAAGATAAATAAAAAGAGGGAGAGAAATAAAGAGTGAGAAGGGAAAGGGAGAGAGAGAGAGAGAGAGAGAGAGATAGGGAGAGTTGTAGAAAAATATAAACTATATAGATAGACAGATAGATCGATATAATTATATAGATAGATAGATAAAGGGGGAGAGGGATGTATCATTCAATATGGAAAGATCCCAAATAAAAAAGCAGGACACAATATTGAGAATAAATTTAGAAATTCGATGGAAAATAAGAGGATCGAACGAAAAACGGAAGGAGAGAAAAGGTACCATGACGATTTTGATTGAATATAGAGGGGAACGTTCGTGGTCTAAATAACAAAAACATTTATTCTGTGAAGAAAAGGGAAAAAATTCTCTCATGGGACGTGCTCATTCAACTGGATAACAAAGAAAGGTAACGTTAAGGTAAAAAAAAATCTGTCGTATAAATAAATACTTTACAAACGGTGAAATGATGTTTACGCAACTTGTTTGAACTCATTGATCAAATACGTCCTGATGAGTATTTGATGAAGATTTCTTGATCCGAATTTGAACTTTGTCCGGGATAATATAATTCTAGAGAATTCTGCTCTACAATGCCATGGATATAGGTCGGTCTAGACAGTACTACAACGGGGCTGTAATGTCTTGTTCACAGACTATCGCGTGAGGAAGATTACATAATATCTAGGTAAATACGGGTGTGGGAGCTGACAGACACGCAGAGTTAGCTAGCAGTCAGCTGTTAGGTACCGAGTAGAGATGATGGCTGCGGCGCCTGGGGTTGAGGCGAGCCCCAATGATGGGGTAGGCCTCCGCGGGCCCGACGTCAACGAAGAGGGTTCGATTGCGACGTCGAGGCATCGCTATGTCCGAGATTGTAAGCCAGATGGAGGATGGGGTTGGATGATCACCTTTGGTACTTTCCTTGTCTTCGTCATCACGACGGGGTCGAGCTGGGCGTTCGGAATATTGTACATCGCCTTTCTGGATGCTTTCGACCAGAGTAAAGCCATTACGGGTAAGCATACGATGTAGACTGCTTGTAAAATCGTGCAGGATATAAAGTCAAGTACATGTATATGGCTATACCTAAGAGCGCAGCGCGGGGATACCTGAGACTCAGTGGCTGGTAGCTGGTAACTGTATTTTACGGGTAACGTTGGAGCAGGAAGGTTGAAGTCTGCTTGTCAGCAGAGCGGGGTATAATAATGAGACTCAGTGGCTGTTGATTGTATTTGTGTTATGAGACAAGGAGTTCTGTACTTGTGCATTCCAAGACTTAGTAACGTTTTACTGCATCACAATAGACCTAATACAACTCCCAAGGCTAAGTTCATGCATTGACGGTTCTTAACAATTTTCTTTCTTTAGATTATCTTCCATGACGTAAATATCACATTATACTTTCAACCAGCATGTATCTGTACCTAGACTTTGCACGTCCAATTCTCTTCTCGACCTTGTCGTTCTTATCTTCCGCCTGATAACAAAATGTGATTCTAAATGAAAACAGATATTTCATTTCATATGATCTTATATTCGTGAAGTATAATCGACCTTGGCAAGATAAAGGAAACTGTTAATCTGTCGATTTCAATTTTAGATAAGGGATAAATTCATAAATAGTCTATGTGATTGATGATAATATCAACTTTAGAGTAATACAAATCTACAACGCTCAGGTGGTTCATACAATTACATGCAAACATATTTTTTGCTGCAAAAGCTGATGTGTTTGACACTACTATGAACAGTTCAAGGAAAAACAAAATTAAAATAGTTTCAAGATGGTACTTTCTTAATTTAGTTATTTCACAGTTTTCAGCGTCGCATGAAAATGTTCGATTTCCTATATTTACTATTATTTGTCTGTTTTGTTTAATGTTCTGGTGTTTGTATAAAGTAAAGAGTATCTTGGGAACTGCTATACATGAAGATGTTCCGACGGTGCACATTCAGCCTTTTCACACAGGGTTATCATTCATCGTATCTAGAGCTGATTAGTTTATCTATCACTAAACCTGATTAGGAAGTTGGATACTCGCTGAGTCGTCGACGTCAGAACCAGCTCAGGAGAGAATAGTTCCTACTAAAGTACTAAGATTATGACAGGAGATTGATCTAATTCAAGAAATCGCTCAACACGCAAGATTGTGCTACATCCTGCATGTGGAGCATACGACCGAATTTGCACTGGAGGACTGGAGGTATATAGTCCTGACCAGGCACGTATGCAGTATTTTTTCGAGGGGGGTTAAAATTTGAAAATCACGCCGAAAATTTCGCAACGACTCAGCCAGCCGCTGAATAAGCAGGGGGGAGGGAGGGGGTAAGAGTACATTTGTTTGTGTGTTTGTGTCCCAAAATTTGCAAATTTGGCCGATCGATATTTCGTTTCGTTGGGGGGGGGGGGGGGGAAGGCCATTACCACCATTGTTGTTATTGGTTGTTTTATCATTTAAAAAAAAACAAAGGGGGGGGGGGGGGGTTCCTCCAAAAACACACACATACAAAAAGTTAAGGGGGGCGTTCAACCCCCAACCCCCCCCCCCCCCCCCCCCCCCCCAGCGCACTTAGAAAAAAAATTGGGCACATTTGTGGGTATGCTCATATATTATCCGTTGCAATATTGTCTGGAGAATTCTAATGAGGAACATTAGACGTTTTGTCCTACTATTGGTGCAATGTTTAACAATATGAAGCGCACAATTTTGATTGATCCGAATAGAAAAAACGACAGGAGATTTACCATTTTATAGATAAATAATAAATTTCGAATAGCTTGAATGCAGATGAGAATAATGGAAGAAGTGATTCAAAATCCCTCAACTTTAATGTTTGTATTTTATAAAAGTGTAAGAATATAGGCTGGCGAGCTGTTTTGAAAAATCAAATTAATCTCTTCAGCTTTTTGGAGACCTTTGTTCCCCTAAGGAAATATCCTTGTGCCGCCCTTCGTGAACTTTTAGAATATCTTACTCGTTCAAGTGGAGGGTGCACAAGTCTTCTCTTCCTAATAATAATTCACATCGGAACTCAGATCTGTACTTCGGGTATCTTTAAGGGTTTAATGAAGAAATCCTCACTGTTATGTTTGCAGAAATTAGGGTGAAGTGCCAGAGAAAAGTAGGCTAATTGTATTTGGGGCCACGTTCAACACGAAAGTAGAAAACTTTAATTTTCGTTAGGTCTATTGTTCTCTTGCGAAAAGTTATATTTCAAGGTCGTCGGGTGAACCTAAAGGCCCGAATTCACAAAGGAGGTTTGTCGACAAACCTCCTTTTGTTTTTTACAAACCAGGTTTGTAAAAAACGCGTCAAAACGCGTCATAATATTATGACGTACATAAACCTCGGTTTGTCGACAAACCTCCTTTGTGAATTCGGGCCAAAGAGTTCGTACCTTGGCCCAAGTAAGCCAGTAGTTAAATTTAGGATGATCCTAGACCAGTGGTACTTTTAGGGGTGAGGGGGTTGGGGCGCAAAGCTCCTCCAAAATTTCTTCTAGCCACCTTTCTTCGCCCCCGCCCGCCCCCCAAAAATAAATAAATAAAATCGCGTGGCACATGTAGAATATGATGTAAAATATGCATGAAAAAACATGAGCCCCTCCCCCAGGACCCCCGCCCCACCCCAATACATTATTGGCAAGAACATTTCCTGCTCTTGACTCGCAAATTATTACCTTACATGAAAACGATGGTAAACGGTACTCGCTCCTTCGACAATTTCTCTGCGGCGTATGATTTTGTATAGGGATAACGAAATTCCTAAATATTCAACCAAGCCCTAACCCAGATAGGTGCATGTTATGGTCTAGTAGATATGTCGCTGGACGTGAATCACATGCATGGTTCGCGGTTCGAATTCCACCACGTCATTATTATCATTTGGCAAGTTATTTTAGACATTTAAAGCCCCACTGTCCTACTTGTAGCTACTTGCTCCCTCTATATAGAAAACTACCCCAACCTTTTTCTTATGTTAGTTGAGAGTTGAGTCAATGAGATAGCCACCTGTCAGTGACCTCGCTGTGTGGTCTAATCCCTTCTGGCCCAGTAGTGTTGACGGTCTTTCAAAGCCGACAAAGCATTTTTCTTAACAATTCAGTTCAATAAAAGCTGTAATTATAAGAAAAATCTTATACTTTGTACTCTGTGAGCAAATACAATATTTTGATATTTAGCAAACGTTTTGTGTTTGCTTCAATTCTCTAAAGTCCCCTTCAATAATTTGCTGATAATATTTATCCGTTTTTGGCAACGTTGTGTAATTCTTAAACAAACGATGTATCAAAGGCATGCTCCTAGCCCAATGTATAGGTCTACATAAGTCATGTTTAGTATCTTTCAACCTCAGTTTGAGACTTTGACACCACAGTTGTCAGAGCTACGTACTGTCATCATGCTAAAACGGCGAATGTAATTT
The DNA here is from genome assembly GCF_000002235.5 of Strongylocentrotus purpuratus. Taxonomy (NCBI): domain Eukaryota; kingdom Metazoa; phylum Echinodermata; class Echinoidea; order Camarodonta; family Strongylocentrotidae; genus Strongylocentrotus; species Strongylocentrotus purpuratus. The sequence goes on from NW_022145609.1 coordinate 11,556,020, forward strand.
CAAGTATACCAGCGCTCTATCCTATTACGTCTATGCTCTATCGGAGATAATTATTCAAACCACAACTGTCTTTTTAATTAAGACCTCTGCAAATACCACTACATGTTATGTACAGTAATAAAAGATATCGACGCACCCTGCTTTATTACCAAACTGATTAGTGTCTGTGCACTGACGTTTGACCCCGCCAGACCATACTTTGCCAAAGGTATAGGTCATGGTTTGTAGGGTTGAAATTAGATTTAGATTCGGGTTAGGGATAGGTATACATTGTTTAGTCCAGTGTTGATTAATTAAGTGAGGAATTCAGTTAGTGTGTTCGGATATTGATCGCAGGGTAGGAAAAGTATGTATCGTATCCAACCGACCCGTAGAATTCGACGTGATTGCATATTAATTAGGTCCATTGCATATATATTCCTTGTGTGTTCAGATTTTGGACGCATGTTTCCCTCTCCAATCAGGGCAGTATATTCTGCGTGGTCATTGTATAGTATACAATGACCAATGACCACGTATTACGTGTATGTGCTTTCGGATGGTGTATTTTATTTGTGCACTTTTCCGGTGAGTATTTACTCAAAGCTGTTCTTTCATGCAAACAACAAAATCACCTTCCATATCTCCGACAAGACACACACTCACAATGGAAGGAAGTGTGGATTAATGCAAGGGTCACTCTGTGGCCTGGACCCACCCTCCTCAGGTCATCACCTTTCTTCACCTGAGCCAATTATTTGTAACCTCAGGGTTTCACCATCACTTCATGTGCTTTACAAAAAACAAAGGCAAAGCATCACTCTTATCAGCAAATGTGTTAGTCCAGGCTTCACCCTTTGAATTATTTGCATAGGTGATGCTTCACTTTTGTCAGTTTTACATAGGTGAGGCTTCACTTGTGTCAGTTTTCCATAGGTGAGGCTTCACTTTTGTAAGTTTTCGGCCGGTCTGAAGCTTCACCACTGTTTCACCATACTGGCCATTTGCATAGTTCAAGCTTCACCACTGTTTCACCTAAGCCTGAGTCATTACGGTTTTTGTGCTAAACGGTTAACCGTTAAAAGTATACTGGCGGTTTCGTTTAACCGTTTAATAATAATCTGAAAAAGTGAAAATACAGTATTTTTAATAGTGCTGTAGCTCGGAACCCTGCTGGTCTTCAGACTGTCGGGCTGAGCATTCCCAGCCCCGGACTATGGCACAAATTGGGTCATCCTGATAAACAGAGACCAGTAATAAACAAGATAAAACATGTCTTATTATTCCTCATCTGAATTTGATATCATGATTAACCTTGCAAAGTTACTCTGTGAAGATAGCTGATCTGTGACGTGTTTATATATGCCTTTGCAATGCAATGTTTGCACATGGTCAGGGAGAGAGCTCCCTGCATGTATCATTGCCATATGAAATTATGTGGAAGTGTGTATCACACACACCCAAGACACACCCTGCAATGAGCTGATCCAAGTTAGTGACCAATCAGGAAGGTTCTCTAGCTATGTGGGTGGAGTTTGATACCAGCATAAATTACAGGTTGGTGACCGCGCGTGCTTTCACCGTACCCAGTTCAGTGGGAGGTCAAGAAGCCACGCCCACATGTGTGCATGTGACAAGCATGAGCTCTCCATCTGTGTGTATGTACAGTGTATTTGGGCGCCGGAGGTTTGTGTGTACATGTGTGTGTGACTGAGAGAGCATGCATATGGGCTAGCATGTCCCTGCATGTCCCTAGCATGGACGAGGCAGGGACATGAGTGAAGATCGAAGTAAGAAAGGGTGGCTGTGTTAATCGGCTGAATTGAAGAATGATCAAAAACTTAAATTACTCACAAATAATATCCAAGACTTTGTTGATTGATATTTCTAAAACTTCAATTATTATTGTTATCAATATTTTTGTATTTTATTTATATATGAACATTATTTTAGGGGGCGAGTCGGCAAGGGATGGATATTAATATTGAAAGAGAGAGAGAGAGACTCGGGGGAGAAGGGATGTGAGAGGAACTGACGATCGAATGTGTAAACATTTAGAAAGTTGTGAGCTGAGAGTGCAGTAATAAGAAAAGGTACATGAGCGATGGACACATTGCAGAGAGAAGGGAATAAAGAGGGTGAGAAAAGAGAGAAGGGGGCTGGTTGTTTTATTGTTTACAAATTCATTCATGGGGATAACTGCTGCCAGAAAGCTAGCGCGCAGCGGCCAGGGTGTAATATTACACTGCGGTTTCTTTGATTATCTTTATCATCGGCTATTAGCACATTCCAAAATGTATGCAAATAACGGTTAACCGGAGCGAGAAATGCTAAACGGTTTTGATGAATCATGCGAGTGCATGAGTGACCGGAATAAACATTAAATAGTTGTTTTGAAACGCACGATTTCGACATATTTTCGACGCGACCGGTAGTGGCTTCGATGTCACATCACCTGAACAAACAAGGCGACCGATTGGATTCGATGTCACATCACCAGAAAAAACAAATTACTCGTCAAAGCTTCACACATTTCATCAATTTGTATAGTAAAGCTTCACCCAATGAAGAAAAACGAACGTTAGGACTTCACTACAACAACAAATAGGTCAGGGTCAGGCTTAGGCGTCGAGTCGACGTCGATATTTGGCGACCTCTGAGGAGGGTGGGTCCAGGCCACAGAGTGACCCTTGCATAAATCGCGGAAGAAGAAGAAGGAGAAGAAGTATAGAAGAAGGAGAAGAAAAGAAGAAAAGAAGAAGAAGAAGAAGAAGAGGAAGAAGAAGAAGAAGAAAAGAAATGGATGTAATCGAAGAAGAAGAAGAAGAAGAAGAAGAAGAAGAACCGTCCACGGCCTGGTCGGGATCCTCGATTTATTGCATAAGAGTAGGATTGATCACCATGTCAAAGGCTCCATGTAAATTTAGACGACAGCAATATTATTGGCGTCGATCAATCTTCGGAGGGGGGGGGGGGGGGGCACCCTCCCTCTCGGACTCTGCTTCCTGCGAACTCTGCGTGCGAACATGCCGTGAATACGCCTCTGTCTGGGACAAAAATAAAAATTGAAGCAGATTACAGTGCAGCCATCACAACAATAGCCTATATAACACTAAACCAAGATTATAAACACCAGATTGCTTAGACTAGAAATTCATCGAATGTGCCTTTGGATTTTGGTGAAGATTGGAATGTAAAGGGGTAGAAATTCCAACGCTCTTTACTTAAATAAGTCATTTAAAAATAGTACAATGTTCATGATGTCGGAGCTGCTGTAAAAAAACACATCATACCCATACTCTCCATATTATTTTGTCTAAATGATTTCCATCGAATTGCTGTTAGCAAAAATGGTGTAAAGTTTTACCAGCTGATATGATATAGCAACGGTGAGAACACGACCATATTGATGAATCGGATTGTATAAAGTGTTTATAATATCACGACGTAGCTTGTATTCACTTTTATACTTCCATATGCACTTTTATACCTCCATATGCACATTCATGTAATAAAATATCTGGATGTGAAAGATGAAACTGATACGTATTGGATGGTGTTATACCCAGGCGCGTACGCAGGGGGGGGGGGGGGGTTTAACCCGAGACCCCCCTCCCCCCTCCCCCGCTTATTCAGCGGCGGGCTGAGTCGTTGCGAAATTTTTGGCCCGATTTCAAAATGTTAACCCCCCCCCCCCCCCCCCCTCTTTGAAAAAATCCTGCGTACGCCACTGGTTATACCTATCGTTTGTAACTCCCAAAGTATGCAATAGATACTTTGTTTTTATCTAGTAAAGAATATAGTTCATCTGTCCATGGAGTTGTCTGTCATTGTAGATGTGTATTGTACGTGCGGTGAAATAAGGGATATCCGAGTGAAATTGAAGGAAATTATGATAACGATGATGATGATGATGATGATGATGATGATGACAACGATGATGATGATGATGATGATGGTGGTGATGATGATGATGACAACGATGATGATGATGATGATGATGATGATGATGAGGATGATGATGGTGGTGGTGGTGATGATGATGATGATGATGAGGATGATGATGAGGATGATGATGAGGATGATGATGATGAGGTTGATGATGATGATGATGATGATGATGACGGTGGTGGTGGTGAGGAGAGGGATAGGCATATGGATCAAATCCTAGGGTAATTGATGATGATAATGATGATGCGCATTATGATGACGATAATGGTAATGATTAATTGGATTTAGGAGGATACGAATGGAGATAAAGAAGGAACTTATTAAGACATTTATGAATAAAAAGAATGTTAATTATGATGACGACTAAATAATAATTAATGGATGACGATGATGTTGTTGATGACGACGATAATGATGCTAACGATGATGATGCTGATAATGACGATGACGATCATCACTATGATGTTTACGATGGAAGTCTTCAATTAAATCCGTTTTTTTTTTGTTCTTTTTATCTCCCTTCAGCCGTTCCGGGGTCCCTCATCTTCATGACGATGGTGGTAACCAACCCTTATGCCGGACTCCTGGCCGACAAGTACGGTCATCGTCAAGTCATCTTCGTGGGTGGAGTCATTTCGTCGCTCGCAATCTTAGCAAGCTCTTTCGCGACAGATTTCACCATGCTCACCATCACGTATGGTTTGGTGGGAGGTCAGTAAAACATGGGCTCTATTTTATAATAAAACACACCCATTTCTGTAAAAGAGAACTGAATTTTCCACAAAAAAAGCTATCAATTACAAGTGATAAACGGTCTTTCCATACATTCTTCAGTAGTCCAGGCGGCGCGGCACTAGTGTTTGTCAAGACATTAAAGATAAACTCCAGTTCTGGTAAAAAAAAAGAAAATGAATTCTCACAGAATCAAACGAAACTTACACTGAATGTTCAAGATTACAAATAAATGACATGTGCCAAACAATTTTGGAAGAAAATGTATACTGGCTGAGTAATGAGCATAGAAAGACGAGGAAATCAAGGTAGTACTAGCCCCGACACCATGTGTGTTGTCCCATATATAGCTTTCTGTGTACAGTGCTTGCTACTTTACCAAGACTCGGTCAAATTTATTATGATTTTGATGACTCCATAACCTTGCAGTGCACACCAATACTTACATGCTACATGATCAACTGTTTCTGATCCTTTCCACACATTTTCTTTCACAACGCAATCGCATTACCAGTACTAAAGTTTATCTTTAATCTACATCCAGGTTTTAAATAGGTCTAAATGGGCACCGGCAGGAAGGAATTCATTGAATTCTGTGATCACTGAGATCGGGGGTAATATTGGATCACCTTGAGCAACTTGGGTGGTGGATATGTCCAATATTAGTTTTAATATTGTTATCATCACCATTATGAATCCGCTATCCCTATCTCCCGCCGCCCTACGTACAACCATACCCCCAAGTGGTCGAGGGGTAAGGCCGGACAGTGCGCTGCCCATTTTCCATGTTTATGTCAATAGAACAATTGGATCGTAATGGGTCAGGCGCGTACGCAGGATTTTTTCAAGGGGGGGGGGGGGGGGGGGGGGGGGGGGGGTAAGAGGACACTTTTTTTTTTTTTTGAAATTTGAAAATTTGACATTTTGCTCCCTTGGGGGGGGGGGGGGTGGTAAGAGGACACTTTTTTCTTTTTTTTTGAAATTTGAAAATTTGACATTTTGCTCCCTTGGGGGGGGGGGTAAGGTCACCTTTTTTAGGTCAGCCATGGGAATATTTTTTTTTAATTATTATTATTATTAAAAAAAAAAAAAAAGAGAAAAAAAAAACCCAAAGGGTTTTTTTTAATTTTTTTTTATTAGGGGGGTTTATAAACATAAAAATACTAAAGGGGGGATTAACCCCCCAAACACCCTCCCCCCCCCCCCCCTGCGTACGCGCCTGTAATGGGTGATATAGTACTTTAACTACTTTTCCTAACTCCGTAATTGACATTTTAGTGTTTGTAATCCTTAATGGAAATCAAATTTGATATTAGGACCATTCGGATTATGTTTTGAGAGAAATACGGATTATCATTTGTCCTTAAACCGGTTCGTACTTCCAAAAATATCGCTCCTATTTTCTTGTCTGTCACCGGCCCATGGACAAGACAATAACGTCATGATAATCCTACACAAAGCCCAAACACGTATATCAAGTGCAACCATTGCATGCCTCTCAATGTTTAATCAAACTTTTATGGTTTTATAATGACTATTGATCGTCATTATACATTATGTGTATAAATACTTGATGACAATGTCAATACTATAAGTGGAATCTGAGCCCGGATTCGTCATCATGATAACACGTGTGAAGTAAACCAAACGGTGCCCTTTCGAACTTCTCGACGACTGTTGCCTTTTTTTTTTATTGGAAGAAGTCTGTATTTCATCCTCTGCGAGCGTGAACATGAACTTCCTTTAATGCGACAGGTAAACGAAAGAATGTTTGTCTCGGATGTCACCTTTGCACTGACCGAATCCCTCATTTCGAAACCTAACGCTGTATTTTAAACATAACTAAAGCCCGATCCCTCATTAATATCTTCGACGAAATAACCCAGTAAACAAGGATCGTTTGATCACCGTCATTAAAGCCGATACTAACAACTAGATAATTTGTGCAAGTTTATGGACTGGTAAATAGCATTGAAATCGTTAAGCCCTCTTTCACATAACCAACCAATATTTTTGATTGATTGATCACCGAATTTCCTGACATAGTCGCTGCAGGTAATTAGGTCTCTGATGAGTAAGACGACCCGTCCCTTATAGGTAGGACAATTATTTATGTCCCGCGATATTTAAAGAGCACGATATGAAAACTCATCGTGAACGGTACAACACCTGCACACCCATATCAGTTACATATTATGAGCGATGAGGATCATCGCATGCCCTTTAAATGACTCTATTAGCGTAGGAAATAACGCAATCAGAAACCAGAATGACGCACCATGTACATCGGGCTTTACATGAGCATGTGGGCGTCAGTTATAGCATACGTCTCGCTTTCTCGATTCGAGATGTAATACAGAAGTAGTAATGTTAAACCTTAAACTAAGGCGAGCTATACTGAATCGGATTCATGAAAGTTTCATGCCGCTAAATACTTGAATTGAATGGTTGAATTTGATTTCCAATGAAGCGAAAAAACAGTTTGCAATTTAGAAAATGTTCTGGTGTGCACTCTAAGGCTGTATTGATATAATTATCCAATTGCTTATTATGTCGCCCGGGACACCATTACAAGCAGCTGCCCGCAGATAAAGCACCAGTGCTTACAGTACACAGTTAACGTCCTTGACCGGTCTAATTATTATCCCTGATGATGTCGTATGTCCAAGCATTGCAGCACGTTTCATTTTTTATCTGATTATATTTTGCTCGATTGCTGTAAGAGAAAAATTGTTGACCTTTTACTCTTTTCACCGTGATTAGGCTACCGCCGTCTGCATGATGGCTACAGCATATTTGGGGGTAGTTTCTTTCAAGTGATGTGAAACCCCATCGTGGAATTCAGCTTCGAGATTCACGATGATTTATCTTCTTCAGTTATTAAAACAAAATGCAACAAAATAAAAACATATCTGTACCAATGGCTCATAAGAAGTTTAAAGATAACATTTACAAATGTGCCAACAGGTTTACGTAACCTACCCCCCCCCCCCCGTTCCGATTGCAGCGGTTACATAAAATGGTGGAAGTTTTGGATGGTGCAAGAAATGTCAGATTTTGGATTATTTTTATATGCTCATTGCTTTATCCGTACAATTTTATGATACAATTCAGATAAAAGGAACATCCGTGCAATTAACTGACATTAATGATAATTATTATCTAACTAATTCAAATCGAGCACTCCACTGCACCAAAGATAGGCCTACTGTCATTTGTGTCTCAGCATTATCATGTTTTCCGTCACTTTCTTATTCCAGGCATTGGATTTGGACTGAGTCACATGCCTGCAATTGTGATGCTCAGCCGCTACTTCGACACCAAAATCGGCACGGCTACGGGACTGGCGATGTCTGGAACAGGACTCGGGACCATCTTCATGTCGATCGTCACTCAGTACCTGGTCGATGAGTTCGGCTGGCGTGGGACCATGATGATCTTGAGTGCCATCAACGCCCACCTATGCGTGGCCGCAGCGGTGATGCGTCCGGTCAAACTGGGTTTGCGACGCATGACCCCCGCAGAGGAGGATAAACTAAAAGCAAAGACCAAAGAAGTAAGAGGCATCACCTACAAAGAATTGCCACAGGAGGACCCTGCGGCAAAAGGCATTAGCATCACAGCTAACCCTGTACATGAACCTAACGGAACAGAGGGCGCTGTTTTCAGGACTAACACATTGGTAGTTGGGGACAGAAACTCCAACTCACTAACTACAAAATATGTCAAGATGGATGTAAACCTTAAATACAATGGATCCACACAAAACGGAACATTCGAGACTATTGAAATAGTTCACAAGAAGGCAAAGGAGGCTGATGCAAATGGTAAAACATCGCCTTCTGCATGTTGCAGGGTATGGTCCAACATTGTGTCGTTCCTGGACTCCGTGTACGGTTTTGTACTTTGGAAGAACCCTATGTACCTGTCTTTTCTGATGGGCATCAACCTATCATTCTTTGGGATGACTGTAGTTTCTGCTCATGTGGTAAGATCGTAGCTTAAGAAAACTTCCCGCTTTGGCAAAAAATATAATCGTTACATTATTGGTCATTTACGTTAGGGTTAGATAATGTCAAGTTACGTTAGGGTTAGATAATGTCAAGTTACGTTAGGGTTAGATAATGTCAAGTTACGTTATCAAGGCGACTCGAGACAAACTGGAGATTGGCTACTGAAGACCTTTCTAACTAGGTTCTACAACACACATTTCTTTATAGAGGAAGACAATAATTAATGGTGACCACAACAGGCAAATGACCTGTATAGAGATGTGGACACTTTTCTTTCGTATATCGTTTAGAAATTTAAGTGGCAAATCAATATTAGAGAACTACGCAAGGGCTCATCTGACTCTAGATGGAGTGGCTACTGACTGGCTTACTGCAGTTTTATGCATTTAAACATAATTCAGTGCCCTTTCCATCCAAATATATTTTGTCTTTGTACATCGTCTCTTTCAATTTTTGTTTATATATTTTTTTATTAACAGTGGTACACATCAGTTTGTAAGGTTACACCATGTAATTATGTCAAAGGAATAAGAGCCCTGAAAAGGGCTGATGTACTCTTTTGTTCTCGACGTTTCGATCAGTACTATAATATGCTCTGGCCGTTTTCCAGAAAAACCTACAATTTTGTTCATTTTCTTGTGTCTGTGTGATGTACAGGCGAAGCGGGCCCTTGAGTATGGTATAAAAGACATGTACAGCACATTGCTGGTGGCAGTGTTAGGTCTAAGTCAAGCAGTGGGTCGTATCGTGTCCGGTCCTCTGGTAGACCGATGTCGCCTTAACCCTCTCCGTCTCTACCAGTCCATGGCTGCCTTATGCGGGGTCTCCATCATCTTTAGTATCTACCTCAAATCATTCTCAGGTAGGTTTTTCATCAACACCTTCACCATCATAATCATAATATTAAAGCCCCTCTGCAAACAATGCCTAATCGGTCCCTGTTGGTCCCCCATGATCCCCTTTTTCTTATGTTAATTGAAGGCTGATTTGATGAGATCACTACCTGCAGGGAGGTCTAATCCCCCAGGCCAAATTAGTGTAGACAGGATTTAATAGTTTTAATTCTGTTCTTAGACTTGTATTATAGTATAGTATTAATGACTGCTTTGAGAGAAATAGTTGTTTTTATACGCTCAAGGGAAGGTTAGAATTGTGCTATTACCCGAGGCGTGCCGAGGGGAATAGCCCAATGGTAACCTTCCCGAGAGCGTATAAAAACAACTATTTCTCGAATATTAAAGCAGTCATTAATACTTTTATATGCCGAAAAAAAATAGACTAAAAAATAAAAAATAAAAAATACCTTTTTTTTTGGTCCAAGATGAGATTCGAACTCTTGCGTACAAAAGGTGATGTATCTAAAGTCAGCGCCTCAGACCTCTCGGCCATCGCGCGTTATTAACATGCTTGGCAGTTTTGTACTATATATACATTAAAATGGATTGAAACCGGCTTTGCGTGTGATGAATGCTTCGCAAAAGCTCCATATACGGACTCTTATTTTACTTTTGCAATGCATATTTGCACGAACTTAGATCAAGATCTATCGGCAGATGTTGTTTTTTTTTTTGGAAGTTTATTTTCGTCTTCATGTCAACAATGCAAGATAAAATTGTCGGTAAGATCGATCGAGATTCAATTGTATTGAAATTACCGACCAATTATTCGCACACATACGGTATCCTCCATCGCTCAAACCATTTTTTAACATGTAAACCTATGGGGTAACCATGGAGACTGACCTATTTTTTTAATAACCATGGTTATTAAAAATATTAAATGTTTTAAGCATGGTTACCGGGAATTTTACAGGAACAGTTGAAGTTTATGAATGCAATTTCGACCAATCAGATGGCTGGATTACTTAAGTGAGGTATATAATAGCGGATATAATATAATGATATAACGTCTCTGATCGAGGGCTTCCAAAAGGACTTTCTATAACCCAGGCTCTAGCTCAGGCTACCATAGGGCTCAGTGCATTCAAGGAATAAATCCTACTTACTTCACCTGGGTTGAGTGTGGCAAATGTAGCTCAATGTCTTATTAAATGAGGTTAGTACTCCGGCAGGAATTCGAACTCTGTTTCCTGCATGTGGTCCAGGGTCTGAGACTTATCTATCAGACAATCCTGCGCCCACTACACCATGGACCCGTTTCACTGAGCCTTTTTTCAATGACAATGACAAAAACCAGTGATAAATCTGCTGATAACCAATTAGAAGCAAGGATTTCAGTAGCTTATAACAAAAACTCTCATTTGTCACTGATGACAAGTTTTGTGAAACGTCCCCCTGAGCTGGTTAGGCCGAAGATGGTGACATGTTCTCGAGGGATATATATTCATTAGTCCGTGCGATTGGTGTAACTCATTGCATGGTTTGTATTATTTGGGGTAACTTATTACATCTTTAGCAAAAGCATTGAAAGAACAGTGAACACGATTTTTAATTTTTAATACGTGTAGCTATAGCCAAACCCTGGTAACATTTAAAGCTAAACTTAAACAAAATAGATAAGTCTTTCCACACGCAATACGCTTTTGTCATCACAAAGTTAGCGTGGATGTGTCTGAAATCAACACATGGCCATAGCAATAGCCTTGTCCGAAACATTACAATCAGTATTACGTAAACCGAACAATTTATCACCTGATAGCTATAAATGATTATTTGAATTCGTCAGAAGCTAGCTGGATAAGAGTTATATAATAAAGGAGATAGTGACCTGTTACAAATAAAGTTATGTAGAATAAATATTATGATGATGTGATTATGGGAAATAGATGGAATGAAATGAATTTGCATGGCCCCTCTCTTCTCTAATTATCCCCTCCCATCTCAACTCGGCATAACAGTGAACTTTAATAAGATTTGCTTCATCACCGATAGTTGTAACTATAACGCAGTCCTAGTACCGGTATAATTCAGGTCAGTGTCAGACCGTTTTCAACGAACTTTATCTCTTAACCTGAAAACCCGATAAAACCTCTCTCTTACTATAAAAAAGTACTTTGTCATATAAAATAAGTTGACCTTATTTAAAATATCCCGGCAAAATTGAAAAATCAAAGCTTGCCAATTATTGATTTTTGTTTTGAAACAAGAATGTGCAATATTTTATTAACAGTTTTATAGGTCTCCCCAAAACGGTGTTGACAAAATAGCAATCATCCCCAACAAAAGTTTATATGGCTATAAAAGAAGTGAAACTGTATAATCCCAACATTTTTCTATAGATCAGGCTTTAAACAAGTATAACCTCTATTTGACAGAAAACAGAGAGTATTAGATCAATATTCTGAATCGTAAACTCTTGTTTTTGTCACGTGCATTGTACTGTGAGAAGTTAATTGTATCAATAGAATTTGTCGTTTCTGTTATTAAAGCCTATTTCCTGCACCTGTGTTTAAAGTCTAGTGTGACCGATATATCGATACATCTAATACAGGTTATCCTGTTTGATATGTAACTTACGGACTGGAATTTAACTTTTCCCACCAGATTACCAGAACAAAATAAATATTGGATTTGTTTTGGGGGATCAAGTGGGCTTGACGACTTCAGGCCTAGTCCTTGTCCGTCTGTTGGAATTTTTCGCAACATTGTTAAGTTGCCCTTCAAATTTCTACATTTCTGAGGGCTTACAAAAGTCGGTAGTAAAGGGAATACAATGATAGACCTATAATCGACTGAAACAGAGATGAGATACTACCATTATAAGAAATCGACTATAAAAGGGGACAAGGCGAGGACAAGGCGGAAAATGTAGAAAATCAAATCTATGACATAATTATACCCCAAAAATATGCCCTTGAGGAATGAGAGTAAGTGGATTCGGTCCAAGAATTATAATAATTTATTTAAACTCGACAATCTTAGATCTAAAATCTCGTTTAACGAAAACAAACTTGAGACGTATCAGACGAACTTCCTTCGTTAACCCAGATTTCGAACAAAAGCCCCGGCACACCCAGTATCGGGCGTGGATTTAAGTAGAATACGTACTAAAGAGCATATTTACTCATTATAATACAAACCACAACGAAACACATAGGCCTACTCTATAGACTACACTATAGACTACACTGGGGATTCGTAGCCACAGACTAAGCCATACCAACAAAACAAAGGCCAACACCTGGGTAAAGAGTTGCAAATGTAGGTTAATATCCAGTGTTTGGACGTTCGGGCTGTGTGGGGGCTCGAACCCAGGACCTTTACATTCAGTTCCCATTTCATCTCAATCTCAATACCTCTTCTTTATTTGTTTCATGTAACGGCATGTTGTGAACAGATCTGAGTCTTATTAAAATTGGAGCACATAAAGGGCCTTTTAAAAAAGGATTGACAAAATAGAAGAGGGAAACGGAAGAACATTGCCCTCTTTTTTAATTTTCCTCCTCTCTAAGCGTGTGAAAGTGATTGAGGCTAAGGTTAAGTACACTTACACGTGGAATGAGAGTGAACTTGTAAACTGGACATGGAAGCTCTGTTCGAAAATAACACAACACGATTCATGTGCCAACATCCACATTATGGCCGTCGAGCTATATTACCAGACCGCCGAATATTGGTTATTGAAAAATCTCGAGGGGGTGGGGCTGGAGAGGCTGCAGCCCCTCCCCCCGCATCATACACCGATATGTTAAAGTCATACACTAACTTCGACATTACGAGCGTCCATACATATTCCCGAATATTGGTTATAGTTAAGTTATCGGGGTAGGGGGGGGGGGGTCTATTTCATCATTTATTAATATGACCTTGACATGATAGTGACATGAATTTTAAAAAAAAGCAAAACAAAGGAAAACAGAGTAAAACAATGCACAAAAGCACTAAATATGATAAATGTGTCGGTTGTGAGCTGTCGCATCTGCATGCTTTGGCCAATCCTATTGGCAAACCGTGGTTTAGTGTGATGACCCTACACGCTTATTTATTTAGCTTGTTTACACTTTCATACGAAATACGAGATATTCGGGAAAATAGGCGAGATATTGTTTCCCTCACTATCTCGAGATTGCAAAATATCCAGCTATTTGAACTATCCCGATCGAAACTATCCAGCTATGGGTTGATCGGCTGACTTCCTGCCATTCTTCCAGATTTTACAGACAAGATTATACTTTATTTTTTATTCTACTCAAATTCTACTATGCCTGTTGTGATTGCATTCTAATGGCAGTTAAAAGGCATATAGGGAAATCCTGTATTACACGTACCGGACGTTGATGGCTGAAGCAGGGTCTGGTTACTATAAAACCAGAGAGTTGAGAGAATCTCACGATTTACTATTGAGAGCGATTTTCACGGCAAGAAAACTTTCGTGAATTGCAAAAAAATGATTCCGTTATGTCGCGACATGAAAAATGTTTGCTGCGCGCGAAAAATTCTGGCTTTAAACTTATATATAACGAGAGTTTTTTTTATTCTGGTTCAAGCTTCATTAATTTTGAGGGTAGGCCTAGTGGTTGCATTGTCTTTGGGTTAGGAGTTTTAGGGACGTTAACAAAAGTAATTTTTGATTATTAATATAAATATGCAATGTGTTCACACTACATTGTTGATTCTGACTAGATCTGACATTGTCTTTGGGCTCTACTTTTACAAAGATGAAACAGGTAGATTTCATAGGCGTAGTGTTGAGTTCAGGATTGAATTAGGAATTTGACTACTGTCACACGTTTACCACAGAGCAGAGCTCTTCGCACCACGTGCCGTCTGATCAATATTTGAGGGGCGGTGTTCGTGTCATCATTAAACTATATTTTGTCACATATGAATAAGTTCAAGGCACTTTAAATCATATGTAGAGATCAAGCTTTGTAAAAAAAATCACCAGAAAAAAAAAGCTAAATAAAATTTACACGTATATTTTGCTTGAATTTTTTTCTTTTTATTGTAATTTTTGTTTATAAATCATCTTGAATCCCCCTTTCAAATCATGTGTGGGTTTTGATTTCATGCAAAAATGTATGTAAATATGTATGACAGACATGAGCGATATAGAACCTCAACTATTGTGACTATTATGATATTGATAATTATCAGCATTTTATTTATCATTATTGTTAATATTATTATTATTAGTAGTAGAAGTAGTATTATATGGTCATCATCATCACAATTACTGTTATTATTATCATCATCATCATCATCATTATTATTTTGTTACTAATATATTTAATGTACAATGTAGAATATAAATACTAATGTTAAGCCCTACACGTATATTTTATCATAGCATATTAGTGTTTTGCTATACGTTGCATTAAATGAAAGCACAGAATGATCTAGAGTAGCTTCGTAATTATCGCGGGTATTGACACGAGATTTAGAATTTGATCCCAATTCGAAAACACATGATCTACCACGCTGATCTATATTTATGATACACAGATAAAAGTGTCTGCACTTTCCTTGATTTTTGCCCGATTATTGCCCTTTGATTTTCCAAAGATAAATGGAATATTCATTTGTCCTAATGGAGTGCAAATTTGCCCTTTATCCCGATCATTAAGTTCGCGGTCCAATTAAATTGTCAATCAGTCTGATAAATGGGCCACTGCTTTAGTTTGTTGAGGTGACAACGAGAGCAAAGAGTATGTTTATGAATAATTAGTTCTGAGTCTGGTGCAAGAGTCGCCCTGAATTCAAGCAACCCATTTGGTCACATATTGTTGATGTTGTTTTTTCTTCTTGTGTTTCCTGATCCAAATGTTTTTATTGATGTTCCCGCCTCTTTCTTCTTTCTCCTCCTCTTCTTTTTCCTCTTCCTCTCCTTCTTCTACTTCTTCTACCCCTTCTTCTTATACTTCTTATACTTTTTCTTCTACTTCTTCTCTTTCTTCTTCTTTTTCTTCTTCTTCTTCTTCTTTTTCTTCTTCGTTCTTCCTCTTGCTTTTTCTCCACTATAATTAAATAGTGAAACACGCTATAGTTTCTTTCTTAAGAGTGAAAGCTAGGATTGGCAGTCAATTGAATCTAATGCACGCATGGAGGAGACAAAAATAACAAATTTCGTGAAGAAGATAAAGTGAAGTGAAAAAGAAAGAAAATTAAAATGAAATTTACAAGGAAAATGTAATGGGGAACAAGAGTAAGTGGCAAAGAATATGTTATAGTATTCATTTATGATCAATGTTGAAGTAAGAGCGTAAACGCTATGTACAGTACTGGTGTAGGATGGAAGACCGAGGAAAATGAAAGAATAAAAATCGTGAAGAAGGAATCGGCAAAATTAATAACAAGTACATCGAATGGTACCAGGCAGCACACATGGTATTGTTTAAATGCAAACACGTTATCCTTTGAAGACAAGGGAAAAATCTATTTGAATTAATAATCAAATTCAAATAAAACCTTTGGATCACACTGTCGCCGTGAGCTTACAAATGACTCGATGGTTACTCAGCGATTGGGTGAATAGAAGGTCATGCAACTATTGGTGTGTGTCAGCGGCAACCAATTCAATTCAATTCAATTCAATTTATTTCTCAACAAATGTCGAACATAGGAAAATACATAAAATAGAATACATACATACAATACAATAATAGAACATGTACAGCATATATATGGAGCAATGTATGTTTTAAAAAGAAACAAAAATCAGAAAATGTGGAAGGGGTAGTCAAAAATCAAAATCTAAAACGATTTGTCGAGGACAACCTCTAATAAAGTTGAAATGTTTTTGTTTAACCTCTTAGTGACATGTTATATAATGTTGACATTGGGTGTTTTATGTGTCTAGGCTTAACAGTTTTATTTATAATAAATTTGGCGTGAAAAGAACTCTCTGATATCTTTTCTCACAAAAAAACTTTGAAAAGTATGTGCGTGCGTGCGTGTGCATGGGTGTGTGTGTGCGTGTTTGTGTGTGTGTGTGTGGGATCGGTGGGTGCGTGTGCGCGCGTGTGTGATGATGGTTATGTGTGTGAGTGTGTGTGGGTGTGGGTGTTATCTGCTACGTATGTTTTAAGCCCGTTCCGTTCTTTTTGCAATAGACGGTGACATAGGTTACGGAGGTTATGGACGGAGTATGATATTTTGTTGGAATATTTTTGCGTACCGACCATTATAAGAGAGTTTCTTAAATCTAGCTTGTATTCATGGGCATATTTGGGCAAGTGGGTAATATTCCTTAGGTGTTGTGTAGAGGTGAATGACTTTCAATGCGGCCATCGCGTAGTAAACCTAATTTAAAAATCCGACTGAAGCACAAAATCTCCGTATTTCGATGTTTCAAGGCAAATAATATTAATCAACTACGTTTTTTATCATCGTGATGTGCGTGGGGAAGCTTTCAGCTAATGACAAAAATATATTTATAGACCGAGATTATACCATAATGCACATGATTCTGTTGCTGTAAGGGTATCGTCATTGAGGCCTGTGGATTGGAAAGTTCCTCCCCCTCCCCCCCCCAAAAAAAAAAAACTATATATATATATATATATATGAGTGAGCAAATGAATAAATGAATAAAATGATTAGTTGATAAATTCATAAGTTACTTAATAAACTAATTAATTAAAAGATGAATGCATCAATCAATAAATCATTAAGGAAGTAAGTAAATGAATAAATAATTGAATAATATAATGGATAAATAAATGAACAATTAGATGAAAACATAAATTAATGAATAAATAATCATATCCTTTAAATGCTCCTCAAGTGAATCTTGTTATTGGTTATTCCTTTTTTATTAATTTATATTTCCATCCATTTATCTATTCATTTACTTATTGATTCATTCATGTATTTATTTCTTTACTTATTTATTCATACTAATTTACTTGAGTACTTACTTATACTTAGCTACTTGCTTACTTCATTACTTACTTAAGTACTTAATTATTTTCTTACATATTTACATATTCCTTTATCTATTTATCTCTCTATTTATATTTCTATTTTCTATTCGTGTCTCCACAGCTCAGGTAGTGTTTTGTGCCTTGGCAGGCTATACGACAGGAGCCTGTGCCACACTTCAAACTGTGATGTGTGTATCACTCTTCGGACCGGGTCAGATGAAGTATGCATACCCCGGTGTCATTCTAGCTGTGGGGATCGCTATGCTCACCAGTCCACCCATAGCAGGTATATCATTCATATCAGAGAGATGCGTGAGGGGTGACAGGGGGAAGAGGATAGGGGGAGAGGGAGGGAGGGAGAGGGGAGGGGGAAGATGGGAGGGAGAGGGGAGGGAGAGGGACATGGAAAAGAAGAGAGGGGCATACCCTGGAGTCATTCTAGCTGTGGGGATAGCTATGCTCACCAGTCCACCCATAGCAGGTATATCATTCATATCAGAGAGATGCGGAGAGAGTGACAGGGGGAAGAGGAAAGGAGAGGGAGGGAGAGGGGAGGGGGAAGAGGGGAGGGGAAAGAGGGGAGAGAGAGAGAGAGGAGGGGGAGAGGGACATGGGGAAGAAGAGATAGGCAAACCCTGGTGTCATTCTAGCTGTGGGGATCGCTATGCTCACCAGTCCACCTATAGCAGGTATAGAATTCATATCAGAGAGATGCGAGAGTGACAAGAAGAGGAGAGGGGGAAGAGAGACAGAGAGACAGAGAGAGAGAGAGAGAGAGAGAGAGGGGGGAGAGGGGAGAGAGGGGAGGGACAGGGGAAAGAGGAGAAGGAGAAGAGGGAGAGAGAGACAGAGAGAGAGAGAGAGAGAGGGGGGGAAGAGGGGAGAGAGGGGAGGGACAGGGGAAAGAGGAGAAGGAGAAGAGGGAGAGAGAGACAGAGAGAGAGAGAGATAGAAGGGGAACCTGATTTCTGACTTCTTCCTTAATTCCAAGCAGGTGCATTATTCATTTATAAAGGAGAAGGTAAAACATGGAATGGGAGAGAGTGAGAAACTGGGAGGAAGGGTGTAAAAGAAAGATGACGACGACAGTCTATGGGAGATTAGGCAAAATAAAGACGCGGATGTGAGGGTAAAGGAGAGGGAGAGGAAGCGAAAAGTTTAGAGAAAGAATCAGAGAGGATTGAAGAGGGAAAGGGATGAAGAAAGAGATATATTGCAGAGATGAGAAACATATCTTATCAGATCTATAATAATTATACAACTGGCTAGCTATGGGAGATGGAATGTCTAGTGTCATGTCAGGCCCGTAGGTGTTCCAACAGCCCTATCATAGCGCAGTTGAGATGGATAGCGGGAGCGTGAGAGAGAGAGAGAGAGAGAGAGAGAGAGAGAGAGAGAGAGAAGTGTTCGATAAATAATGTGGGGGAGAGAGGCAGAGATAAATGTGGAGAATGGTAGAGAGGGGGAAGAAAAAGGTGTTGACAATTGGAGTGATAGACGGGAAGGGAGCGGCTTAGATAGATAGAGAAAGTTAGAGATACAATGTGGGGGGGGGGGGGCAAGGTAGACAGAAATATGAAGGAAGAGAGAGAGAGAGACAGACAGAGAGAGATAGACAGACAGACAGAGATAGACAGACAGACAGACAGACAGGCAGAGAGAGAGAGAGAGAGAGAGAGACATAGAGACAGACATGGCAGATATAGAGACATGGGAGGAGACACGTATAGAGGTGAAATAGGAAGGGGGAATATCAGGGCCAGTTACCAGATATAAGTTTAAGCAGATAGACATACGTCATCGAGTGTTAAACATTCTGACACGTGAATATATCATCAACTTCTTTAATATGACCTTATGTGTAGACACAACGTTCATCGGAAGCATAGTATTTCAGAAGGCATATATCATCGGATTCAACATGTTAAAGGACCTTATCTTATGTTCTATCATATTATTAGAAGTAAAGATAATAATTAATTGAAATAACTTCTTCATAATGATTGATAAGTCAGCTTTCATTTCTTGGTCATGGTTAAAAATATGTCGGGGGGGGGGGGGGCAACTTGTACCCCTTACCTGTCTACAAAGATTGACTCCAGACCGACAACAGACCAAGACAAAAGTTTACATTACACTCAAGGGCCAACAATCAGTCGGTCTGGAGTCGGAGTGAAGTCGCTCCAGCGGTGTGACTGAGGTACATGTACATGACGTGATATGTATGAAGTACTTGAATAAATAACCAATTAAGAACCAGTTCAACGAACACAGCTGAGCACACGCTAAGTGCAGCCGATGTAATATAGTCATCACCACTCGAAATATTGCACGTACGGGTACACCTCCCGTATAATTGTGCGAGTGTGTATTGGGTTTTTACAGACGTGTATCAATCAGATATGATTAATTACGTCTGGGGACCAACCTTTAAACGTCACTATCCGAAAGTCGTGACACAGTTTTGAACCTGCGTCCTCGGCCAAATCAGTTTGTACATGTAACTTCCATTGTTAGCTGGATGCCACAATGCCTAGTTTTAATTTTGTAGAGTTTTCATCAAATTCTATAACGTAAATAACAAATACGATCGTTCAAATTGATATTCCAAAATTCTACTAAAAACTACGGAAGCGTTAAAGTGCCATTCTACTTGACGACATGACGAGATATTTCATCTTGTCAAGTCGACTTAATGTCCATATCATGTCGACATGTAAAGATATTTAACCTACCATGTCGACTTATCGACTTTTATTAGTCGACATGGCGAAATAAATTATCTTGCCAAGTCGACTTCACAAAAAGTTCATGTCGTCATGGCGACATAAGTTATCTTACCAAGTCGACTTCTAAAAAAATACATGTCGTCATGGCGACATATATTATCTTACCAAGTCGACTACCCAAAAAGTAATGTCGACATGGCGAAATAAATTATCTTGCCAAGTCGACTTCACAAAAAGTTCATGTCGTCATGGCGACATGTATTATCTTGCCAAGTCGACTTCACAAAAAAGTTCATCTCGTAATAGCGACATAAATTATCTCACCAAGTCGACTTCCCCAAAAGTATATGTCGTCATGGCGAGATATATAGTGTGACGACTATTTCATGCAGCGCGCGTACGTGTAGTTCATTCACAGTCGACTAGTCTAGGTCTAGTGACTTTCCCGGGTGACTTTAGTCCTGATCCCGGTCCCTCGATCGCCTCACGATCACCATTGATGGTGCATGCAAGATAACTTATGTCGCCATGACGACATGAACTTTTTGTGAAGTCGACTTGGCAAGATAATTTATTTCGCCATGTCGACACTACTTTTTGGGTAGTCGACTTGGTAAGATAATATATGTCGCCATGACGACATGTATTTTTTTTAGAAGTCGACTTGGTAAGATAACTTATGTCGCCATGACGACATGAACTTTTTGTGAAGTCGACTTGGCAAGATAATTTATTTCGCCATGTCGACTAATAAAAGTTGATAAGTCGACATGGTAGGTTGAATATCTTTACATGTCGACATGATATGGATATTAAGTCGACTTGACAAGATGAAATATCTTGTCATGTCGTCAAGTAGAATGGCACTTTAACGCTTCCGTAAAAAACATTTCAACGCTAAGATTTATATATTATTGTCATGATTATCAATTACTATCCTTTCTCCTTTTCTCCTTTTTTCACAATGTAACCTCTCTGACTCATTCTCTCTCTCTCTCTCTCTCTCTCTCTCTCTCTCTCTCTCTCTCTTTCTCTTATCTCTCTCTCTCTCTCTCTCTCTCTCCCTCTCTCTCTCTCTCTCTCTCTCTCTCTCACTTCCAGGTCTGTGTCGCGATCTCCAGGGAAATTACCTGGGAGCTTTCTTCATGGCCGCAGCTGCCTGTTTCTCGTCGGTGGTGGCGCACCTCCCTTTGAGCTGCACCATCAAGCCAGGAAAGAAACATGCTCACACTCCGATCGAAGATAACGACCCGTACTTAGGCGACGAATTTGTCCCAAAAGTATAAACTGTTTATCGCTCTCATCATTTCCTTATTTCCTTATTTCTTTATAAAAGAAAAAGACATCAAACCGGTTATGATTTCAATTACCAATCCAATATTATTCATCTCTTCCCTTTTTGTCATGAAATGTTTTCTTAACGTTATCCCCAAACTGACCAATAATTGTTGGATATTCAGGTAAAGTAGTATTTTAAAGAAAATCACAAATATGACCAATAATGTGCCACTGGAAACCAGGAAGCCTACAGATGACAATCCTTTAAGAGTTAGGTCAACTACGTATCGAATGATACAAAAAGGAGGAGACAGTATTATAGTAATAGTAGCAATGTTAATCGCCGAGTAGTCATAGAAGGGGCATTATCTTAACATTTCATCTTCATCAGTCGGGCAGCCCATCAAAGTCTCGAATAGTTCAACTTGGTGCTATATACCTGTAGGTTTTTTGGTCTGTGTCTTATTACCAGCACGTTTCTAGAATAGGAACTGTATACTTGTATGTATATTACCAACTCCGTTATTATCCCTTATTTTATTTTGCAATTGCTGAAATTTTGTACAGACTCTACACGTGGAATATATTGAAGAATATTTCATGTGGCATGCAATGAGTTAAGCCTTAAGCACTGCATTATTTTATCGATCATTTTTGACGTATTGTGTGTGAAAGTTCACTCATTTAATCTTGAGTTAAATGATGGAAGGACTTGATAAGCTTTTGTAAGCTTTTGTTAAAGTGTCTTGCATGTATTTCAATGTTGCCTTTTTGAGAAATTGTAACTGATTTAGTCTTATAGTGACGAGCCTCGTCTCAAATGACAATGGTGCTCAAAGTACTGATCATTCCATTTCTATAGTCATGAATGTCTTTACATTAAATAAAAGTGTGTGTATGCAGACTACTTGAATCTGGGTGATATATCAGATAATATGTATATAAGCATCAGCTTCTAAACGCTTTTGGGTGTAATACAGTAGCTATTAATTTATAGACTGTTTGTTTTTGTCATAGTTTTCTAAACTTTTGTATAGCTTTATTATATCCTGTGAGGAAAGATTACTACGTGTATTTTAATTTGTGTAAATCTCGCGTGGAAATGTATCAAAATTTAATCTGGTATATCTGCTCTCTCTCTCATCGTAGAGCAGACATTACTCTACCTCACAAAAGTATGATACAAAACAGTGTGTGACACTTACTATATTTTACTAAAAATGAAAGGAACACACCCTAAGCATCCTAAGAGTTTGTTTGTATAGTAAAGTTATGATCCACAATGGATGGAAATTACTCAAATATACTTGTAATGAGAGAATAAATTCTATATTATTTGAAAAAGTTACAGACCTTGTGTATTCTATTTGTACATTTTCATAATTTGTATTTTTTTTCTTGAGCTAATGTTTAAATATGTTATATATTGTAAACGAAGAAAAAAAAATGATACATAGTATTAAAAATAATGTTCCTATTGACAGAAGTTGTTTTTGGAACTAGATTTTAGGAATAAATTGGTGTAGCCTTTCTATATTATATATATATATATATGTGATAAAGCACAGTTAAAGTATATATATTTTTTTTGATTGCATGCAAATTACCATTGTGTTTAAGTGAAGAAAAGATATATAGGAATTAAATTTCTTCTCGGATTTCAAAGTTACGTATATTGCATTTTAAACCGCTTTGAACTTTTGTATACTATTTAGAGGTGTCTTTTATCTATATTTCTTTTACTTAACTTTAAATCTTTTCCATAAATTTGAGTATGTTAAGAGAAATATGGATATTGTTATTATGTTTTCCTATATAACACCAATTTCACTTAAACACAAATCTCATCATTCCAAATCCCTTTTGGTATAAGCTAACTTTTATTAGAAGCTTAATCCTACTGTTCCGTACAAAAACACACCACAAACTATGAAATGACGTAGCCTGCTATAGAACTTCCATTTTATACTCGTCTAAGACCTGCAAAAATATGACAGGGGGCACCCGGATTTGAACCAGGGACCTCTCGATCTGCAGTCGAATGCTCTACCACTGAGCTATACCCCCATTTACATACTTATATATATATTGTATCATAATGGCATATTATTACATATCAAAAAAGTATCATGCTATGATTATATATGTAAATTTGTCTGCTTTTAGCCAGAATTCATACAAGTTATGGAGTGAAACACAGATTAATTCTATATCATAATTCTATACCGTCATTTACAAAATTAGGTTCCAAAAGACCCCTGTAGGTATGCAGTGGATATACAACCTGTATAATGTATTGCAATAATGAAATACGTAAAAATTACTTTGACAGTAAAACAAAATATGTAGAAAACTTTGCAGTTTTATTTCATTATGATACAATATATATATAAGTATGTAAATGGGGGTATAGCTCAGTGGTAGAGCATGCCCCCTGTCATAGTGGTATGCCCCCTGTCATATTTTTGCAGGTCTTAGACGAGTATAAAATGGAAGTTCTATAGCAGGCTACGTCATTTCATAGTTTGTGGTGTGTTTTTGTACGGAACAGTAGGATTAAGCTTCTAATAAAAGTTAGCTTATACCAAAAGGGATTTGGAATGATGAACAAAAAATATACGAACAAAAATATATTATGATAATATATTTTTGTTCGTATAATTCATATATTAACAAATGTTACACTCGATACTATATTGCAATTTATTATTATAAATTTTCAATTTCCAAATGGACTTACTTGCCTACTTGTTGTCTTCATTCATATCGTGCAACTCTTCGCGTCTTAAAGTTAAAGTTGAGTCCTGGGCGCCACATTTCACAAAACGTGTCATCAGTGACAAAATGACAGTGTTTGTTATAAGCTAGTGAAATCCTTGCTTCTGATTGGTTATCAGCAGATTTCTCACTGTTTTTTTCTTCATTTGTTATTGAGAAAAGGCATTGTGAAACGGGTCCCTGATGAAAAGAAACTGTCTAGAAGCGATTTGTGTATATACTGTGAGGTTTTGGAATTGTTAGAGTGATAAGATATTGATTCAGTCTTGGTGGAAGTCGCAGCTATACTAGGACTACACGAACATGTGGAATGAAATAATATTCCAAACACTTCAGCTATTTCTTGTCATATAATTTCGAATGTGAGGGCATTTGGAGAGCAATGCTCTGTCATGAGAAATAGTATAGGATATTTAAATTGACATGAAATGAAGTTTCATCGGGTTGTAAGACACAAAAGATACAAGATAACACTTGAGTATACATTTTCACGTTTTTTTTTTTATTTGGCTTTATCTTCTTTCGCTTTATCTGGTCATTTATGAATGTTTTGCTTATTGTTAAAGCTATAACATCATTACGATAACTATGAAACATTAGAATGGCAAACTCTTTAAAGGTATTACAAAGTTTTGGGGAAATTTGACTGAAGGGCGTAGGTCCCCTAGTTGATAAGCATAGTAGCATACACATGCTTTAGCAGTCACGCAAAACACACATTGTCAAATTCCTATTCAATAAAATCTGAGAATATATACTATTATCTAGATCTATTATTTTTAAATTATTTTTAAAATAATTCCATAAATTGGGGTAAAAGAAGTGTATCTAGCGATATTATTTTCGATACTACATCCGCAATGAGTAATATATATATAGCATTAAAAGTATTATTATTATTAAAGAAATTAAATTCCATATGTGAATATACTCCTCGAGAAATTAAATGTTCCCAGGGATACTATTCGAGCTAAGGCCATTTAATCTTCTGGCAATGGCGGATGATTCTTGTATAGTAATAAAATAAAATTCGCACTTAATGATGAAAAGAACAAATAAGTGATATCTAAAGGACTATTTAGAAATTGAAAGATCAGAAATAGCAAACAAAAGATACTAAGTATAACAAGCGGTCTGACAAATGCAAAACTATGTCTGGGCTATTTAGTCAATGCACCTTTAGCGAGTTATGATTGGTTTAATGATGAGTAAATAATTAAATTCAATTTAATTCATTAAAAAAAGAAAATCATAAATACAAAATACATAAAAGACCAGGATCCTTTACGGGTAAAATGTGGTTGTAAATGGGGCATTTTACACACAATATTTAATTGAGTCTTTAAACAATATATCTTACTACGCCAACGACTAATAACTACAGCAGGTGTCCATCTCATATATGCACACACCCACAAACACACAACAACGATACAAAGGAAGGATGAGGTGAGACTGAAAAAGAGAAGAAACTGGGCCGGAAGGGGGTAAAAGAGAGAATTAGAGAGAGAAGAAATGGTCCATTTACTTATAATTGCAGACCAACTTCTAACCAGTGCAACAGTGCACACAGTGATAGTCAATTCTTTTGCATTAACAAAAAAATAAAATTAATTCCTTGGAGCTGATATAAAAAAAAAAGTAATTCCGAAACTTTCTAAAAGCTCTGCGGATTCAGTAGTGATCGTGTATTGATGATACAAATATTATTATTTGGCATGACTCATTTTTTTTTATATTTTCAACACTTCTCAAATTCTATAGCTATATCATCTTTGTCATTAGACGAACTTAAGAATGCCTCTAAATTTTGATTCGATGTTCGTACATTTCAAGGTACCCCGCCATCGTCATATCGATTCCTTTGATGACGTCAGGGGTCATTTTATCACGTGACACAGGCGTGCTCGGTGGCATGAAACACGAGCTGTGCATCGCCCTGCCGTAGAAATCCACCATCTGCATCAGCTGGTCGTCCCCGCATTGCTTCCACGTCTTGAAGGTATCCAAGGACGGGTCCCACTGGAGAAGCGACTCGCTGAAGGGCAGGCCTACCAGCTCGCAGTACTTCGCAATTATCTCTTTAGGGTGCGTCAAGAGGTCGTCCGCGTCAATGACGATCGGGTCCGCTTCGAGCTCCGCGCGTACGTACTTCCAGAAGTCATAGACGGCCTGGATGTAGTAGCCACCGTCCCCGTGTTTGTCATCACGCTTGAGGTCAAAGGTCGCGGCCTCGGCTGCCTCACCTTCCAGGAGGCCTTGGGACTTCATGTGCTTGAAGTAGGAGTTTCTGAAGGAATATATCGCTCTCTCTGGCGTGCGAATGAGGAAGGTATGCCTGAAGCCCCTGGGAAGGCAGTGGTACGTTTTCTCGCCGATGCCGAGGCACATGTCTTTGACGAAAACGTGGCGCCCTCTTGCGCCCTCTAGTCTGGGTTTGATGTTATCGTACCTGTTTAAGTCCAAGATATTATAATAATACGCGTTACTTTAGATGTATTTGGACGTTTTTAGGTCAGAACTGTACAAGAACGATTTTTCATGCTTGCATCACTAGCAATGTACGTTACTGTAAAGCGATAATAGGTCAAGCCCCTAGGTATTCAAGAATGGTTAAAACCCAAATCTCGCAAACATATCCCTTACCTGCGCAGCTCCCAATTGCAAGGTCCTCTGCTATTGCAAACCTCGTCACATAAAACAAAAATATTAGTTGATTACAAATTTACATGTGCAACGACAAAACTGTGGGTTAGAAAATATGAAATCACCAGAAATTTAAAGCACATATTTTCATTTCACTTTCTGTAGTAGTTTAAAGGAAAATTCACCCAAAGTTATTCTGAGAGATTTATGTATTCTTGTCCACTAATCTACAACATTCTCCACCAAAGTATTGGAGAGATGTTTAAAGCAAGATATTATCAGCATAATGTAGTGTTTCTCAGCACGGCATGAGCATGCCCATTTTTGTGACGCACTATGCGAAGTCGTTTATCAAGTATTATTCAAATTTATGGATGCTTCCTTCCCAGGTGTGTGCGGTGATTTCATTCACCTGCTATTCGTACTACAATTATTGTCAGAAAACAAATTGCATAAATAAGTTGGTGTTCTTCTGGGGTGAAGGTTTTACATACATTAAATAAATATATCAACTGATACATTTTAGTATTTTCAAATAAATGAGTTAAAATTGCTCCCCTGTTATATATTTTTTCGTCAAATATACCTTCTAAGCTATGAAAAGTAA
Source organism: Strongylocentrotus purpuratus (assembly GCF_000002235.5). NCBI lineage: Eukaryota > Metazoa > Echinodermata > Echinoidea > Camarodonta > Strongylocentrotidae > Strongylocentrotus > Strongylocentrotus purpuratus. The sequence continues at coordinate 11,583,557 of NW_022145609.1, forward strand.
AGGTTTTCTAACTGAATCAAAAAGTCTTTCAATATTAAAGCATGGTCGATACATGTAGAATTTCGCCTGGTATACGTCACATTATTAGGAAAATGGCTGCGCTCATGTCATGTCATTATGCCTTTACTTTTACTTTCGTAAGGAATTTTGTACATCAAATGGCGAGAATACATATCATCTTTCAGCATTGCATACCTGCACTTATTATTTGGGAAGGGGCTTTTTAATAATATGTCCCTTTAAATAATTTTTTTTTAAAGCACATCAGGAGCTCGATAGGTGCGCAGTAGGTGTAGATGTAATATGTATTATAAATCATAAAGTACAGCAACTATGCAAATATTATTTGCATTGTTTCTGTGCTCTATAAATTCATTATTAATATTATAGTACTACTGACAATAATGATCAAAAATTTATTTTAAAAAAATCTGTTTTTGTAAACAAACCGATGTCGAGAATCAGATTAGCAATATTACTCTGATTCTCGACATCCCAGAAATAAAATAGAGTGCCAGCTCGATGGCGCATTATAAGTGGAATATCTATTCTATATGACTGTTAAATAAACAAATGCATTCGTACACGATTCGTTCGGTGATGACGTTAGATCCTGTAAATTTATGCATCAGCTCCGTGGTCTTCGCGAAAACCTCTTCGTTTCCTTCGAGAGTGAGAGGGAGGTCGACGTTGAGACGAGCCTTTGCTTCCTTGGTCGACAAATAACAATAGACAAATGGCTCTGACCAGACCTGAGTTAAAGATCGATATAATAATATTGATGTATATAGTAATGATAACAGTACTACTATTACATCACTACTACCTACTACTACTACTACTACTACTACTACTACTACTACTACTACTACCACCGCTTCTTCTCCTTCGTTTTCTACTACTACTTCTTCTACTACTCCTAACGTACTAATATAGTTTTTTATACTTTTACTGCTACCACTTCTTCTTCTTTTTCTTCTGTTTCTACTACTACTACTACTACTACTACTACTACTACTACTACTTTTACTACTCCTACGACTACTATTACCGCCACATCTATTATTACTACATGTACTACTACTCCTCATCCTCCTCCTCTTCACCCTACTACTACTATTTACACTAATACTACTACTACTACTACTACTACTGTACAGTTATTAATGACAGGAATAACTCCAACAATAACAACAACAATGAAAATAACAGCAATTATATTTATTTACATAGTAATTATTAAGGTTAATAAAGGACTGCCACGCCTTCAAGCTTAGCCTATGTGGCAATCCTTCCTCATAATTACTTCATGTAAATGTTACTCTGTAAGTTCTTTACTTTGATGATGTATCATTTATATCATTTAGTTATTAACCTTAACAAAGTGCACTTCTATCTCATTAACCTTGTTTTGAACCCGTGTCCTCCCAGTTACGAAACCACCTCTCTAAGTTGAAGGGTTCACTCATGATGCACGTGTTGCACATGATGCACGTCAGTGGCGTACGCAGGTTTTTTTCAAGGGTTTTTTCAAAACATTTTTCAATTTTTCAATCGGGCCGAAAATTTCGCAACGCCTCAGCCAGCCACTGAATAAGCGGGGGTTAAGAGTTAAGAGGACAGTATTGAAAATTTGGCCGATCGATATTTCGTTTCGTTGGGGGGGGGGGGGGGGGGAGGGGTAAGGTCAGCTTTTTTGGTCACCCATTACGACAATTTTTTTTAAAACACAAAAAAAAAGGTAAAGGGGGAGTTCAACCCCCCCCCCCCCCTGCGTACGCGCCTGCGTGTTATCATGATATATAATTATGACCTTTATCATTGCCAACTAGTGCGAATGTAAGTCAAGTATTCTAATATTTATATGACTCGATATTTTATAGCCAAGTCATCTCTTCAAATCATGTGACTTATAAAATCATATTTGTGCGCATGTGGTTGTAGTGAAAATGATTTAGCAATTTGAGAGTGTCACAAACTTTAAATCCTGATCTCAGAGAATATGAACTGAGGGGTGTTTCACAAAGACTAAGATCGACTTTAAGTTGGACTTTACTACGGCAGCCATTCATGCCACTGGTTGCTTTCACCATTGGTCTCAAATTACGATCTTTAGATAATATTTTTTTCCTTCAATAATGAACCATCAAAAAATGTAAATTCTGTAGATATGTGACCATGATTTGTACGTCCCTTGAAAGAACAATGCCAGTAAATGGTGAGCGAAAACAGTGGCATCAACGGCCGGCCATAGTTAAGTCCAAATTAAAGTCAATCTTAGTCTTTGTGAAACACCCCAAGAATAGCTTACACTAAAGTGTTTTCGGAATTAACATTGATATCGAAAATATGTCGCATCGCTCGTTCATGTCACCACCAAGGCCCTGTTACATAAAAACTTGTTATCAATATAAACGAATGCTAACTTTCTATGACAAATTTTCTCTCAGCCAATCAGATGCCATGATTTCAGTAGCTTGTAACAGTTATTGTAAATTGTTATTGATAACAAGTTTTATGAAACAGGGCCCAAGCCTTCACTTCCACCAACCACCATCATTAGCCATCACATCTTCATCATCATCATCATCATCATCATCATCATCACTACCATCATCACCACCACCACCACCATCATTAGAACCATCACATCATCTTCATCGTCAGCATCATCATCATCATCATCATCATCATCATCATCATCATCATCTCCACCATTACCATCACCACCATTACCACCATCACCACTACCACCACCATCATCACCACCACCGCACCACATCTTTAACACCAACCACCATCACCATCAACATGAATACAGCTGTAGCCACCATCAGATTCGCAAACACAAACCAATAACGATCAACATTATAAACGCTATCATAATTGACATCGAAAATAAGTCTTGCGACGCCGCGATGCATACCTCCATTCCCTCGATGAAACTCATGCATTTCGTGAACGCTGTCGACACTGTGCGAGGGCTACACCAGAGAAAGACCTTGACCCGCTTCTCCTCATCATCCACCGAATCATCATCCTTTCTGACGTCATTGACATCGGCCATGATCTCTTCAACTACTCACGACCCGTTTGGTCTCTAAACTGTATTTCAAGCAACTTTCTTCGGTCTTCAACTATGACTGTGTTAAGTACAATGCACGTTCAAAGTGATCTGGTAGTTATCATGAAGATATTTCATGAAGATGTTTTTACAAAAAGTAACTACAAAGGGCATCAGGCTAAAATGTAATAGAGTGGAAGGGGGCTGCCGAACCCTCCCCCTTGTCCTTTTTTTTTTGGTTATAAATCTCTTTTTCCCTTCTTCCTCCTATTCTCCCTCTTTCCTCACCCTCTTTCTCTCAAACCCTCACTCCTTCTCTATACTCTCTCTCTCCATTTTCCCTTCCCTTCTCTCTCTCTCTCTCTCTCTCTCTCTCTCTCTCTCTCTCTCACACGCACACACACACACGCATACACGCACACATAAACACCCCCTTTTCTCTCCCATCGCTTTTCTTGCTAATGACGCCATTTGCGAAACGACTCATATTTAACATTACTCATATTTGCATTCATGATAAGGTCACACAAAACAAACCCTTCGAATCGTCTCATAGTCCACAAGTCATAATTGTATTTTACGTCTTGATTTGACTCGAAAAAAAATTTAACTCGAAAATGTTTAAAGAGGATGAGTCTGGTAAAGGCGAAAACTCTTTTTATGAAGTTCCTCTCTCGTTTTGGGAATCTCATTGCTGAAAATGCCACTGGGAAATGATCGCTCTTCAAATATTATTATAAGAAAACGTTAAAAGTTGGGACCAAACATTAACGCCACATGAGTGTGTGGTCCCACATATCTACTTATATGAGCGGTGCTGTTCACTGTATGTGATATTAATCAAAATTGAATCAATATCTTGATAATTTTGATAACTTTAAATCCCTAAAGTACATAATTATTATGATGTAATTTTTTAATAAATATAATAGTTTTTTTCACATTGCAACTAGTCACATTACCAAAACTCAACGTCTTTAAACATGTGTATTATCAGCAAACAATGAATCGAAAGGTATGTTTACAGTGTGTTTTTACGTTTTTCATTGCTAGATGGATCGGATACTTTAATAAGGATATGTGGGGATGTTAATTTTGGAATTTGAACCCCTTTGATAATTCAGTGACGCACAGAATTATTCTTTATATTGATAGATAGAAAGATAGATAGATAATGGTTTTATTGAGAATAAAAGAACGACAATGCATCGCGGCCTACAAGGCCGAATTGGGCAATGTTTTACAAATGTAAAATACAGTATATAAAAACATTCATATCAAATAACCTCAAATTAATGAACTAAACTTGAATGGTAGATTGTTAAAAAAATACAAATAACTTTAAAAAGCTTATTTCTTATTATTTGATCTCCCTAACTCATTTTATATATATAAAGGAGGTAAAGAGAAGTGAAAAAGAACATGATGGTGGTGTAGAGTAAAGAAAGCAAAGAAAATAGGATGGTAAGATTAAGAAGAGGATGAAGAGGAAGGAGAAGAGAAAAGTAGAGGAGAATGAGGAAGAAGAAGAAGAAGAAGAAGATTCAAGTAGGGATAGTAAGATGATAGACAGACAGTGCGAATGGTAACACTATCATAATGTATCGATATCAATATTCAAGCACATTATACAAACTACTTATGATATAGGCGAAGTTATGAAGAAAATAAATACTTATATGAAAAATTGTACGAATTAAAAAAAAATTACTCTAGGTAATAGCTACTCTAAGGAAAAGGTTATAACATTTCAACCAGATTATAACAAAGGAGAACCATTATAAGAATCAAAAGCAAAAGGAGAAAGAGGGAGAAGAGGATTGAGAAGTAAGGATAATGGTGAGATGAAGAAAGGAGGTGGGAAAGTAGAAGTGGTAGAGGAAGAGGAGACAACTGTAACATTGGCCATGGAAGATAATTTCAGTCATTTTGAAAAAATGTTTGGATGATATCACAACCACAGGTATTTCCTCAAGATATATCATGTAGGGTTCATGGGTAGGGGTTCCCCTCCCAACCCCTCCCAACCATGAGAAATTATGATCTGATTATAAAGGTAGATAATTATTCCTCGAATTCTCCTTCATTACAGCAGCCTTTTAATAAATCCACTCCTTCCCACATCTCTGATAAAATGCCTCTATTAAAATCTGATACTGTAGGTGCTCCTTTCCTTTGACAAGTGCCCATTTACCTTTGTAATCAGTGCCCCTTTCCGTTCTCACAAGTGCCCCTTTTCAGATACATGAAGTGCCTCTTATCACCTCCGATGAGTGCCCCTAATTTACCTTTTATAATTGCCTCTTTTCAAATATGAGAGGTACCCCTTATATTTTGACAAGTACCTCTTTTCCTTTGTATGCCCCCTTTCCTTTGACTATAAATGTACTCCTTATTCGAAGCAAATTTTTTCTTTAATTTCACCCAAAGCTCACTCACTGCGCTCGCTTGCATTTAAAGTTGATTTAATTTGTGTTTCTTTTAAAAGGTCTTTTTATTCTTTCCTGATTAAATTGTGCTTAAAACTCCATTAGGCTCGTATTTTTTCTTCTTTAATAGATGTAATTTTTCGCACTGCGACCTCATGAATGTTAAAATTTTGCTCGCTCGCTCTCAATTGAATATACAGACCATCACACCTTGTACCTTGGACCATGTACAGAAAGAAACAAATATTGAAATTATCCCTGATAAAGTAATCACAATGTATATACCAATGTTTGGAAATTATATATTTTTCGCTTTGTAGGTGGCCCCTTTTTTCTCCATAAATTGCCCTTGTGCATTAGTGCCCTCACTTTGCAAGACGCTCTGCCGCCCCTGAATAAGTTAAAACTACACTCCTACAATACACAGACTACCGACAAATCAATAATTTACGCGATAACTCTTGGAATGCTGCCATCTAGTTTTCCCAATGATCATACAAATCTAATAATCTGATGGAAATTTCGTTATAAAGGCATCTGCCAAAGGGGATTTCTGTTCTATTGTAAGAGAACTGTGATTCAACAAATATTCCTTGCATTCGAACGACATATCTAATTGGGAGGGGGTTCCCCCAAAACAGCCATTTAAACATTTTGATAGAACGCCTCCTGTAATAATGAGAATTTATTTCCGGGGTATACATTTTTAGAGGGTATGGACTCTTTAAATATTCTTTAAATTTAGTAAGTAGATAGACACCTGAAGACCAAACACAATAGGCCCTAAACAAGTATTTTAATGGCTTAACGATATAAACTTGATGGAACCAATGGTATTTTAAAGAAAGTGGGGGAGCCCGCTATTGTTTTTGGTTTTAAAAAAAGGTTAAACTTACCGTTGTTATCCTATTTTTTAAACCGTTTTGGGGGGCTGGGGGAGGGGGGCCGGGCCGGAGAAATCGCTACGTGGATCCGCGCCTGCCTACGTCCTTAGTCATAACTGACAGTAATGGGAATAAATACCTCATAAAAGGGCACTAATATAGCACATCGACACGGATTTGATCCTGGGGGCTCACAGTATTGCGAGGCCATTGCTTAGCCAATGAATCATGACTGTACGCAGCGGGCGCTAGGGTACGTCGACGCCCCCACAAAAACAAAAAAAAACAAAGAAAATGCAATAAATTTTCAATAATTCATTGCATTTTGCCCCGACCCCCAACATAAACGAATCTTCTATGTGGGCATGCCTTGAACCATAATGCATGGCCCTACAGAGGAATTTTTCGTAGCAGCAAAATTATAAATATGGTATCATTAGACAGGGTTTTAGTTACACGTTACCTTGAAATATAGTCCAAGGTCATAAAGGTTATACATTTTTAATTAGAAGCTACCAAAGTTAGATACTTTTGATACGCACTGTATAATGAGTTTATTTGTAGATCTATGAAAGCAGAAAGATAAGTGAACAAAATGGTGAAAAATTTTGATAAATCGGACCAATAATGAGAAAGCTGTGTTTGAAATATAAACTCAATACATCTTCTGTGCTGAGTACAAACAAATGATTGATTTTTATTGTGCGCCAAGCACCTTCTTCCTTGGGGTACTACCAAAACATTATCATGGATAGCATATTATTATAAGTCCTCCAAATAGAACAGACTCTCCCGAGTCATACATTTGGGGAAAAATTGACATACACTGTACTAGTAAATTTTGTGTATTTGAACAAATGGGAGTGTTGTCCGCCATAACATCACAGTAATATTACCAAAAGGACCAATTTAAAATTCATTTACGCGTATGGTGATAACAACTTTTAAAAGAAAATCATAACTTTCTTATTGTCCGATTTTGTTCATTCTGGTTCTTTAATGTTCCTGCTTTCTTCCAGAGCAATTTGCTGTTAAGGTTAGATTTTTCCTATAGGGTTGCGATCGGCCCTTATGCAATAAAGGAAATAGCATAACCAGCTAGGTCAGGTCTGAATTTAAAGGAAACCAAAACCTTCATACTAAGTTACTTTTATTGTAAAGTTTAAGATATTTTAAAAATATCAGTGAAAATTTGAACAAAATCGGGCAAGGAATAAGGAAGTAAGAGCTTTCTTAAATTACTAGTCACTAGAGGGCGGTATTCAATTTGATGACATCATCTGTGGACAACTCTCCATGCCTTTTGTACATCAAATTTCATGTTTTTCCTTCTTTCTTGTGATTGAGATAATGTACTCCCCTGGAAGCAAGATATAGAATGCAAAATGATATTCTTCTTCACATGATATGAAGTCAGATCAAGAATACAAATAAATACGAAGAAAACAAAAAAAATGTGAAATTTTATGTACAAAAGGCAGAGAGAGTTGTTCACAGATGATGTCATCAAATTGCATACCGCCCTCTAGTGAATAGTCATTTCAAAAAGCTCTCACTTTCTTATTCCTTGCCCGATTTTGTTCAAATTTTCACTGATTTTATTCAAATCTTTTAAACTTTACAATAAAAGTAACTTAGTATGAAGGTTTTGGTTTCCTTTAATATAACATGTTGCTTGGATGTATTGCTGTGACATGTACGTGGTATGTGCGAACAAGACAATTGACACTGCCTTCCAAGAGAAGATTCTGAAATATTTCTACCTTTGATAAGCCTGTGTTACCCACCACACCCCCCCCCCCCCCCCCCACCTGTCTGTCTAGTCTGCCGTCTGTCTATCTGGGTTTTTGTATAGTGTTTATCTTTTCCTGTCTGTATTTGCCCCCACTCTCTCTCTCTCTCTCTCTCTCTCTCTCTCTCTCTCTCCCTCTCTCTCTCTCTCTCTCTCTCTCTCTCAATCTCTCTCTCTCTCTCTATCTCTCTCTCTCTCAATCTCTCTCTCTTTCTCTTCCTCTCCTTCTTTCTTTCTCTCTCCATCCCTCTCTCTCTCCCTTTCTATCTCTTTCTCTATTTCTCTTCCTCTCTTTCCATGTCTCTCCTTTTGTCTCTCTTACTATCTCTCTCTCTCTCTCTCTTTCTCTCTCTCTCTTCCTCTCATTCCCTCTTTTTCTCTCTTTCTCTTTCTTTCTCTTTCTCTATTTCTCTTCCTCTCTCTCTCTCTCTCTCTCTCTCTCTCTTTCTCTCGCTCTCTCTCCCTCCCTCCCACCGACATTTTTACACCTGGTAACTGAAATGAAGCCTAAAGAATTACCTTCACCTTTATCACCATTTTCTCAAATCAGTCTATTTTTTTCTCATTCTGAGCAACATTTTTGCACGATCAGAAGGGTATGGACATACACTGGTAATAACGTTATGCTTTTTTTAAGTTTTAGCTTGAAAGAGCAGTGACCCTGAACCATTGTTCATGTTTGCTCAAACACAAATCATGACATTACTGTCGTCGTGCTTGTGCAAATGTAAACAATGTTTCAGGTTCAATTGTAATATGTTTATGCTTTTATGCGTTTATGCGTCTACATCGGAGGTTGGGTAATGTTAAATGAGTTCAGAGGAAAAGGTAATAAGTAAGAATGTTATATCCTTTCATGATATATACTTGTAAAGCATAAGCATGTATTTTAATGAGATGTTCATTGTTAATGCTGAAATTCACTCTTATGAAACAAGAAGTTCAAATAAATTTCATTTGCCCTCTGTTAAAACAACTTTTCTTCAAAGGAACATTTATTTTAGAGGACCATCACTATGGAATTTACTTCCCAATGATATTGTCAGCTGCTCATCACTTTATTCTTTCAAGTCAAAGTTGAAACAATATTCGATCTCGTATCCAACTCTTAAGATATAGTTTGTACGGTGTTTCTTTCTATTGTTCTCAATATTTCTTTCCTGTATATCATTCATTTCCTCTTTATATTGTATTTCTTGGTACCACCAACCCACTACTACTCACCCCACGCATAGATTTGCATGTAATATCTATATATGTTTTTGTACATGTATGTGTTATTGTTTCATTAAAAAAAACTATTGTATTTTGATATTGTAATTTTAAGCAGGGGATGATCCCCGATAAACCTCTGTGGTTTTTGATCACCCCCTCTGCAGGTTCATCTTTTGTTGTAATACTTTTATATTTGATTGTAATTTACATTGTCTTTTATGAATCTGTGGAAATAAATGAAATTGAATTGAAATAACAAATAACATTGATTTAGAAACTCATTAATTCTATGGTACATTTAGGCTCCTCTACTATTAACGCTACAAAAACGTGAAAAAACTCATTACAATTGAACTGTAGAAATTGACAAAAGTTGAAGCCAATTCATATGGTGAGATTGGTTTCAATCAAGAAATTCGTTTCATACCATACGTATACCTTACAAAGGAATAAATTGCATTGTAATTTTCGTCATATGGAGGTCTCGAGGCCTAGTGGATACGTCAACGGACTGTGGATCACATGGTTTGCGGTTCGAGTCCCGCCACGACACTACTGTCATTTTTCAAGACATTGATCTACATGTGCTACCCTCCATCCAGGTGAGGTGAATGGGTACCCGGTAGGAAGATATTTCTCGAATGGTTTAGCGCCTTATTATGGCGGCTCAGTACAGCTATACAGCCGGGGTAGTGGTATGATACTTCTTATTGTAGCTGCGCTATGTAAATGGATTCATTATTATTATTGTATTATTCACTTACTATACCAGATACCCGTACACGGAATGCCGAAATTTGTAAAGTACTTAAGTAAGTAAAGTTTTAACACGATCGGAATTACATGAATTACTATTGATCGTCTTCTGAACATTGACATCTCATTTGAAATCTATATAGTTTCCATGTATTCGGTCATGTGATATTTTTAGTCCATATTTGTTCAGAGACTAATGCCTTGTAATAAAATGTACGATGTGAATGAACTGGAGACGCCAAGGCTCAGTTGTACAGCAGTAGTCTCGTCGCCGGGAGGTCCCGGGTTCGAAGCCAATTCGATGCGTATAGTGCCCTATGGTAAGGCATTAATCCTCATTACCAAGTCCCTCGGAGAGAACTTAAAGCCGTCGGACCCTTGGTTGCGTACTTACAAGCATACGCAGGCTTTCTCATACCAGTCAAGTAAAACAAACTATCAAATTTGTCCTAATAAATAAAAGTATAAAAGCAACTTAATCACACAAATTGTTGGTTTTAACTTTTTCCGGCATGTCATATTTCACCGATTAGTACATTGTTATAACAAATTTATGGACTTGTAATCAAATCATATACAATTATTTTGACATGTATGGGTCAGGTTAGGAATAGACAAAGATCATCACGCTTAGGCAAGTAGCTATACCGTATAGATAGTTTGCTATCAAGGTTGGAATTCACTTAGAGTCTTTTCTATCATGCTGCACATGTATAATAAACCCTTTTCGACAATAATTTTAGTGGATGAACCAAATCCATCAAAAAAAATCTTAACAATTTCTGTATTATATGTATACTCTTTTGTCAACAAAATATATTGTCAAAAGGAGGTCGCTTATTTGCGGAGAGAATAATACGTACTTCACGCATGGGTTATCAATAAGTGTCTTTAATCACACCGCAATGCAGGGACAGACAACGTTTAACACGCAGCAGGGAGATGTGACTTTACATTTCCTTGGCTTAGGCAAGTAGTTCAAGAGTAGTTGCTTTCGAGGTTGTTGTGCAGGTACAATAAACCCTATTCGACAATAATTTTAGGGGATGAACCAAATCCAAAAAAATTGATCATAACAATTTGTTATTATCTGTATTCTTATGTAAGAGAAATATATATTGCCAACAGGAGGAAGGTTATTTGCGTAGAGAATTACGTACTTCATGCATGGGTTATCAGGGAGTTTGGTCAATCAGTCCGCAATTCAGGGACAGAAAAAAATTCTCACGCTTTGGCAAAATACCATTATTTACCAAATTCCCCAAACTGAACCGTTGTTTGTTTATCAATTCATATAATTTCTATATAAAATGTCTTTACATTGAATATGTGGTTGATGAATTACCTGCAAAATTACAAAATGTCAATATTTGGTGACAAGCTGTGACACTTGTCAGACTTAAGTGGTTTTCGTTTTAATTTTTCGAAATGATTTGTTTTGACAGGTGGTTCGATGACATGACATTTTATAAGCCTTTGTTTCTCAGTGAAATAAATGTGAATCAGCGATCCGAACAATAGGGAAAGTTTATTAAATGAAAATGATCCAAAGGCTCTTCGGAAACTACTAAGAGTATTGTTTTCGGTTTGTGCATGTTCGTAAGATAGGATGCTGATGGATAGGTTGCATCGATGTACATGTAGATATGGCTTTCAGTCCTATCCGAGAGACCAGACAAATATAGAGAAATACAAACTACCAGGGGCAATTTGTACACAGCGTGGGTTTTGAACACGGGGACATCGGAGAAGCGGGACTGCACCAAAGCCATCTATATACAGAGTTTGGCCATCTGGGTTTCACTGGGTCACAACATGGCGTATATTATTTTGTTTTGTGCTTGCCCAACAAAGCAGTGGTCGCCATATTGTATCCAACTCGAACCGGGTTGACCAGATGGCTCTGGACTGCACTACTTACTTGCGCCCTCTATATGGCAAACAATGCCTAAGCGGTACCCGTTGGTCCCCCATAATCCCCTTTTTCCTATGTAAATTGAGAGCTGATTTGAGGGGGTAACCACCTGTTTGTGACCACGCTTGGAGGTCTAATCCCTCCAGGCTTTGGCCTCAGTCATCCCCCTTAAGTCAATGCAACGGATAATTAATAGTGAAGACTTTTTTCACATTATTTTTGTTTGTAGTTTCTCTATCAATTCTTGCACATAATGTAGATCATAAACTGAGCCATGTATTGTTCACAAGTTTGTGATTTCCCCATACCCCCACCTCCAAAAACATATTTTGATTAGTGAGAAAATAAATTCCCATTGACATCGTTTCATTTGAACTGTAATGGTGTATATATTTCTAAACACTCTACACTTTACGTTTTAGAAAATGGAACGCTACCATAATTATGTACGGTCACATCAGTTATAATTATTTTCACCCCTTTCGGGACCCTAACTGAAGAAGATAAACATACATGCATTTATGCATATCGTCTAAAGAGGAGCAATTGAAAGCAAAACAACTCGTAAGGTAGAGTTTGTGGAAAGGCTTAATCGTGTTTAGATTTCTATTTATCCAGTATTTATCAAGAAGGCCCGAACAGAAGAGAGAAAGCGATGTAGCTTGCGTATACAGTTAACAATTTATACCCCTTGTAAATATGACGTTTTATGTGTTTTTATAACCCAAGTATGAAAGGTGGACTGGGTGAATCAGGAACTTTGTTGAATACTTTGATATGTAAGCTTTAATATGTCACATTCTCAAGAAACCTATATTGGGACAAATATTTTGTTCACATACTTCAAAATTACAAACTTTGATATGGGTATGAACGGGTAGTTTTTAACGGTCTATATTATGGACTCTAATCGATAACTCCTTTATAAAGAGTTTTTTCTTTCCTTTCACTATACCTTTACTAAAGCATTACAATTTAGAATTCATGACATTGCATTTTGCCAAGTGAATCACAAACTTTGGAAAATTGTCCCCTGAGAAATTTAGTTTCTGGATCAATCCTTCTGATTGCCTCAACATTCCAAGAAGAAAAAAAAGTAACGTATTTTCAAATGAGATGAGCTGATACTAACGATAATTTAATTGTTGAGCCTTCCGAGAGAGAAAAATAAGTTGTTTTAATGTTGAAATAATAACGTTTGTCACCTGGTCCTTCAATAGTGATGTTGTGAAACTTGTCTATAAAGACCACCCAATCCAAACCAGACTCAAGAGATATCATGCAATCTACACATTTTCAGTGATTTCCATCTGGTTTGCTAAGTTTGAGTTAATTTTGTATAATATTATTTGTTGAGGGGTTCGCACTCTACAAGCCATGTTTTTTTTTATTAGATCCCTCCATTTACACATGATATGTGACATTTAAAATGGCATTTTTTGTTTAAATACTCTGTATGTATTGTATATGTTTTTTTTTATAAAGAATGAAATAAATACCATGTGAAAAGACAGCATTTTTTTAAAAATTTAGATTGTATGATATGATTATCATGTAATTCCTTGTAACTTAATTAAGGATAATATAAATGATGTTTTTTGATATATATGCAAAGAAAAATAACATGTGCTCTTGTAATTACATTTGTATACTTTGTAAAATGTTGTTTGTAGTTTAATTATTGTATGTAATTTTTATTTTTCTTGTTGAAAATGGAAACACAAAATTTGAACTTGAAATTTGAACTTGAGTGCGGAACAAGCATTGAACTCCTGTAAGGCTGTAACAATATCATAAAGATGGAGGGAAAAAAAACTTGGATTAAACACAAAATAAGCGTAGACCTATACTTTGAATTCATATCCGAAATCCAAAGCATTTTGCATTCTAGAACATCAAACAAAACGTATTATGATGGATGTATCACTTTATTTCTCTATTATCCTGCTTAACTAGCATTTAAAAAATATTGGGGAGAAATCATCCATTAAATCAATCCTAAAGGTCCCCCCCCCCTCCCATTTTCGCCGCCCCAACTATGGTCAAGGAGCAAATAAAGCGATGTTCGCCCATGAACTATTCATTTTTAGTACATTCCATAGAACTCATTGTCTATAATTATTACACCTTTCTGATCAAACAGTCCTTGTAATATGGGTACATGATCGTTAACTTGACGCCTCATTAAACGTCCACAAATCAGGAAAAATGTGTTAGTTATTGAATGAAAACATGATGTCAGACAAAAGCATGAAATTATCGACGCTCGCATGACGCATGACCGAGGCGCATGCGCAATTAATGACTCTGAACAGGTTTCAGAATCTTCGGAAAGTTTTTATGTGTGCGCGCAAGGTGAATTCAATACTAGTACGCCTATGCATTCGTCTCTCTCGCGCTCTGGCTCGCAACAGAAGTTTAGAACTCATCGCTCGCTTCCACAAGTCGAGTGTAGCGCTCTCCGAAAACATCACGCTTAGAAAACTGGGAAGATCCATTCGTCTGTCATACTTTGTGGTGGCGGAATATATAGTGAAAAGTTTTTTCACTCACAGTTTCGTTGTTGAAGGTTCTAGAGCTTCAAGCAAATTGATAATCTTCTAGTTGCGAAGCCAACATTAACAAAATGGCAGACACAGAAATGGGAATTAACCACGAAGTGGAGATGCCGCGGTCGGAGAGCAAATCATTCTGTCAGAAATTCACGCAGTTTCTGTTCAACAACCTTCTCCTAATTCTTATGATCCTCTCGCTCATCCTCGGCTGCGCCGTCGGGTTCGGTGTCAAGCTGGGATCCGATCGCGACTTCACCTCGGACGAGATCAAGTTTATCAGCTTCCCCGGGACAATCTTCCTCAACATGCTGAAGGTATGGCAAGCCAGTTTCCTTTTTCAAAGATCTATTTCATATGAACAAAATACTTTTAAACTTAACATCTATACCACGTTGAGACAACCAAGTGAGACAATAAGACAATACCTGAGCATAAAATAATTAGTGATGAGTAAAAAGGGTGATAATGAGAGAGGAGAAGAAAGGGGCGGAGAGTTTGGAGGTATGAAAAGAAAGAGAAAGAGGGTACATGTTATATTTGGGGAGGAGAGAGGGGTAGGGGTTGTAGAGGTACAGGGGAGGAGATAGAGAGAGAAAGAGAGCGAGAGAGAGAGAGAGAGAGAGAGAGAGGG
The DNA here is from genome assembly GCF_000002235.5 of Strongylocentrotus purpuratus. Taxonomy (NCBI): domain Eukaryota; kingdom Metazoa; phylum Echinodermata; class Echinoidea; order Camarodonta; family Strongylocentrotidae; genus Strongylocentrotus; species Strongylocentrotus purpuratus. The sequence goes on from NW_022145609.1 coordinate 11,598,798, forward strand.
AGGGGGAGGGTGAGAGTGGGACTTCGAGGTAGAGTGCAACAAGACAAAATACGTGGTTCTTGTTAAGGTTTATTTTCTCGTTATCTATTTCAAGTACCTCGTCTTTAAATTTACATTTCCAAATATCATGCATGTTTATGAAACCTGTTAAATTTTTCGATGAGGTTGATGTTTCCTTTCCACTCATCAGGTTATGATCATTCCACTGGTCGTTACCAGCCTCATCGCCGGTATGGCGTCGCTTGACAGGCAAGCCTCGGGCAAGCTGGGTCTCCGAGCTGTCCTCTACTACTTCACGACCACCTTCATCGCCGTCATTCTCGGGATCATCCTCGTGATGTCGATTCGTCCAGGGGCACGCGGAAGAAGCAAGGACGAAATCGATACCGCAGGACCGGTTGAGGAGGTCAACACGGCCGATGCTTTCCTTGATCTGCTACGGTAAGTCAAGTCATCTTCACTCAACGGGGTCGCAAAGACTTTCGAGAAACAATTCGAGGGCCATTTCAACACCCCATTGTATATGCAATATAACGTATTTGCGCGGTACGTGATACGACATCGTAGTGTTTGCACATGTCAAAAGTAATGGGCAAGGCTTTCCTGAAATGCCTGAAGTTGATTTTTGAGAGTCTTGGCTATCTTGTATATGAGGGAATGCCGAATTCATTTTCTTTTCTTGTTTTTCTGTTGATAGCCTTAATCAAATGATTTGGTAAATATGGCACAAGAGATCACAACCGACCATACTACTTGTAAATCTCAATGTGACATACCTGAAGCAAACCCACCCGGCCCCTGAATGTGTGTTTTGGTGCCCTTTTGGACAGATTTTTCCCCATAATTTTTTAGTAGACATGAACAGTGTGATTGATTGGTTTTGCGGGAGGGGATCATGTCAGAGATTTTTCGTATTTGAGCCCCCTCATTGGTATAATCCTGGATCCGCCCCCTCCCATTATAGTTAGTGATTTCATTTCCATATTTCATTTCGACTGTGGAATGAGTTAATGTGACTTCTTCGTCGGCCGTTTTTATGGATAGAAAGCTGAAACCTTTAAAACAAAACTAGAAGAAGAGAAAGTGAAGTAGATCAATCATATCATATTGATTGATTGATTGAAGGTTTATATTGAATATTATCCATTCTCGCAGTCCAAAGACTGAATTGCAACGGTTACAACAGTTTACAATGTTTATACATGATAAGTACTGTATTATAGGGACATTATCTTGAAATGTATTCCTTTATGGGCATCTAGTCAGTTAGAAACTTGTTCATCGCTTCAAGTTCCTTTCTTTCCTTTTTTATCAATAAGCATTTCCTTGTACACAGCCAATGTGCTATTATTATCATAAGTGTCCGGCCTTCCAGTAAAACAAAAGTGAAACTGCCAATGATTATACGTTATTCTTTATAAATAAACCTGTAATGAAGATATTAAATATGCTAAATGAACCCATGTCACTTTTAAATCATAATTATGTGGATCTCCGTAATGTAGGAAGTGGGGAAATGATAAGGAAATGCGTCAAATATATTTCATCGAAAAGGGACGAAGAACTACGATAACATTAAAGGAAGGTTTCCAAGTAGTTCAACTTTCATACTCGTTTACAAACATCACGTGACGTCAGCTGTTGTACACTTGTTGTTATCTTAGCCTGAGTGAAACATTAGGGGGCACTTGGTGTAACGTGGGCCCAGCCATTTAAGAGGGCACCTGTATCATTGGCGGGCCAGCGCTGGTCGTACTAGGGGTGTAGCGTGGGTCCTGTCATAGAATAAAACTTATACATAATGTTTATGCCGCTTTTTACTATTATTTAATTGCATCAATTTGCTAATCTTTGGATATTGTGATGGTTTATTAGATCGCAACTTTTAACTCGATTAAAACAAAAGGTCTTGTACATATTCACAATACAAGTGCGGAATCGTATTTTAATCCTGAGATGGAGTTTTGACGCACAATATAAGGTTCTTTTACCAATGAAAAGGATGTACCTTGAAGAAGAAAAAATCATGCAGCTATCGTTCTTTCATTGAATACTAAAAATCATTGAAAATAGAATTATAAAGATACAATCAGAACGCATTTGAAATCTCGATGATGCATTTAAAAAGAAGACAAAGGAGTGGTACCTGTTTACCTTGCGAAAAGTTTGTCTATTTAGCATTCTAAACCATCATAAATCTATTGTGTTTATGATGCACCTTGGCCCGTGAATCTTGTCAACAACAACAACCAGAGAATTGCATTTCGTAAGATCCAATACTCGGCCATATTCTTGAACCCAAAGTTCCTCTTTATAATAACGAATCATAAAATACACAAATTCTGAAAAATGTCAATACTCGAGGCCTGGTGAAACAGAACGGAGCTTGCCGAGTCAACTATATAGGTACCCCTTGATCCATGAAAGAAGAGGGAATTAATCATTGCTTTGAAGTCATCAAACAAACGGAATTTCGAATGCATTTGTATTCAATACCAATAGTTTTACGATTGCACTTTTGTCGTAGTTTGACCTTTCAAATCATATATTCAAGGTTTGCAATCACACATGCCCTTTAATTCAAAAGTTGGCATTGAGAATCCAATAGTTGTCTTTCATTTTTGTTCTTCTTTCATTTTGATATTTTAACCTTTGAATGGATATTATTTGCATGTTAAACTGATATTGAAGCCTTTTACAAATTGTCTGTCTCTATGTGCATGTGTGTGTCCCCCTCCCATCGCTCTCTCTTTCTCAATCTTTCTCACTTTTTAGAGAGAGAGAGAGAGAGAGAGAGAGAGAGAGAGAGAGAGAGAGAGAGAGAGAGAGAGAGAGAGAGAGAGAGTATCTTCCTATAAGGATATGAAGTCGAATGTTTGGAATATTGTCTATTTCCGTGTTGGTAGGAAGAAGAGCATCGCTGCAACAATGGTTGTGGTTATGGATTCTTTTTATTTAAATCTTTAAATGAAACTGAAAACATTTGTAAAACATCCTGTTTCATAATAGAATCATTCGAAGGTCGATATGAACTCTTGAACTGCAGCAAAAAGGATTTGAAACCTGAAGGAAATTGATTACCTTTACTAGAATTATTGTATAAAACAATCAACACTTCTATCTAAAGCGAGATGACATCAGTGTGTGAAGAGGGGGGGGGGGGGGGTGGGGGGGGGGGGGGGGTTAGACGCTGAGAAAAAAAAAACTTTTCATTATACTGCTTTACCATGAATATAATCTTGATTAACCGCATAGATCAAGTACAAAGTTAAACCGTTGTGTATATCGCATAGCAAGTGGTGGTATATTAACATGCCTATGCGCTTCCAAAGAGGTTGGATATTAAAGATAAAGATCAGTTCTAGTCATGCGATTGCATTGTGAAAGAAACGTGGAATCGATCAGAAAAGGTTGATCATCTAGCATATAAGTATTGGTGTGTACTGCAAGGTTCTGGAATCATCAAAATGATAAGAAATTTGGTCCAGTCTTGGTAAAGTTAAAAGCGCTGTACACAGAAAGATGTATATGGGACTACGCGACATGTGGGCGATATCTATCAGGTCCAAATAGATATACTAATTTACCAAATATATCAATTACTAGGCGGCTTCTCGGCTAAATTTGTATCATCACGTATTAGTCAAAACATATTCTTTCAAATGATTGGTAATAAGAGCTTCCATTTCACTTTTTTTTGAGAGGGAGGCGTTTCCAAAACTAGTCTTTACCTTTAATAGTTCCATACAGCTTAAACCCCGGCGGCTCTCATCACCGCACATGCAGTGTATTTCAAGGAAAAAATCCTACCAGGTACACCTACTTAACACCTGGGTGGAAAGAGAAAACTGTAGATAAAGTACTAGGTACTTAGGCACCGAGCAGAGATTCGAACCCCGAATCTGTCAGTTGAAAGTTCAGCTACCACGATTGACCAAATGCCCGAATTAACTTCGTGCATGGATGATACACTAAATGTCAAAGATAAGGTTTTGTTCTCAGCTGGTTAGGGTTAAACATAATTTGTGAGCTTTCTCGTTCTTTGTGTGTCAGTTTTGGGGGAAATTATCTGTAAATGCCCCCTTTAATAGAAGGGATTGTTCTGCAAATACCCTCAAATTGAAAAAAATGACGAAAAATATCTCAAAAGTTTGCAGCAGATATTAAACGCATATAATTATGTATGATTGGATCCATGTCTTTTCCCTTTTTTATCATTTCAAAACTTCACAGCATACACCAACTCCGATGTACTTTTTCCCAATCGTTCCAGACATTTTGTCTCACAATGTAATCGCATGAACAGGAATCGTATTCATCTTTAACTGTAAACAACTTTTTCATTTCATTTCATTATTGTCATGTCCAACAAAATACAAATATCAAGATATTGAATACAATGCAGTTCTAGGAAAAAGTCGTATGATAACTTTTTTTTTCTTTTTGTCCTTCCAATTCGTGTACTAAATCTTTTGAGAAATAAAACATATGGAGAGCATAGACAAATTTAATTGAAGAGTAAAGTTCAAATCTATTTTGCAGACTTCGTGAATTTGTTTTGAAAAAGAGACGGCACTCCTCAAATTCCATTGAATAATGGCTTAGTTTGTATGCATTCGTCCATTTCAATTGTATCTCGTCACCATTTATACGGGACTTTTCGCTGTCTGTACCGCAATGAAATGCCCCCAACTTTGTGCATTGTACCTAGCAATCGAATGCTATATTATTTACTTTTCTCACATAATTTCAAAACACTGATTGCTGTTCCCGCGTGCATTTTACGCCCCAGATCAACTGCTTCTATTATTGCGTATCGTGATGAAGCAATAAATAAAGATCAAAGTCTAGTATCTATCAAAATGTTCTTACATCTTTAGTGTTTTTTTTTACAATTCGTAAGTTGTGAAAAGATGTTTATGAGAAGCAGGAGAATTTTTTTACAATAAGCAGAATTATGGGCAATAAATCTTATGTATCATTCTTTTTTTTTTTTGTATAAACGCATCCTAAAATGAGTTCTAAATGTAACATGCTATATGTAATGATGTACTATACAACATGTGAGAAATATGAAAATAAACTGAAACTGAAACTGAACTGAAACTGAAGGTTAAGAAAAACGCAGCAGAGCTGAAGCTAGATTCTGTTTATTGAGATAGCCATGTTAATATGTGCATATTGCATGAGATTGTGAAGGTTTGGTCTTTAAAAAATAAAAGTATGTGAACAAAAATGTATTTAAACAACTTGGATGGTTGATGATAAATTTCACTTTTATCGAATATATTTCAGCAGATATGGCAAGCCAATTGAACATTATATATGTCGCTGTTGTAATAAAGACAAATCATGTTAATTTTGAGTTTTGTTGTCACTGCACTTGTCACATACTTGTAGACCCATTCAGGGATATGTTACTATCGCGTCTCTGGCCTAATTATTAAAACTCCTGAGAGCAAAAGAAAGACGAAAGTCAGTAAATTGCCTAAAACGCGGAAGTGCAATTCTATTGAGAAACGTTATGAGATTGTTATGACTGGTAAAAGTAATGCATTGATAATAACAATAGTGGTGATAGCTGCATACGTCACAATAAATGGTACCAGGCACTGCACTCTGGCACTCGGAATGTCTGCGCATGCAGGGGGAAAACCTTCTCCTCAAACAATGACGTCTGATCACCATAACCAGTTTCTATTCAGCACCCTTGTGCATCACAAAAGGAACTTGGAGCCGAGTAGAAGTAAAATCAAATATTTATTCAATCTTACAAACATTAGAAGAAAAGAATACTCCCACCATTTATCAACATGTCACTCTCTGTTCAAATTGATTTATCTTATTTCAAAAAACCACAGTAAACTCTTCTGTATCTGCATCCGGGTATGCAGGGAAGGTTGAGTTTTGGAAAAGATGACAAATAATATTATTGCGAGATTCGTGTCAGTTTAGAAGTACATGTATTGATGTCTGCTGAGACGGATTGTTCTTAAAATGCCCCCAAAGTCGGAATATAACAAGAAATAGCTGACAAAACCTCGTCCAAATGTGTGTGTGTAGTCCCATATGCCCATTTCGGTGTGCAGGGCAAGTGATTTTCAGCAAAATTTATATCATTTTGATCTTTCCAATAAACACAATCCATTCTTATGTCGTATACACAATCAGCCTTTCCCAATCGCTTCCTCTCTCTCTCTCTCTCTCTCTCTCTCTCAAAATAATATTATTAGTCCAGCATTGCCAGAACTCAGCGCTATATTCATGTTATTCGCTCTACATAATCTTTAATCTTTAAACCACGATCCTTTTCAACAGTTCAAACAAAAATAGTAGGAGGTTGAAAAGTCACAGTATCATGTCTAAAATGCATTTGTAATTGTTTCACTTCCTTGACTTACGTCCTTGTAATCGCATAAATAATACAAATATCATGACAAAGTAATAAAAAGGGGAGAAATAATGCCCACTGTGAAGATAAATACATGCACTGACTTAAAAACGTGTTTTGTTTGCATTTTGTATTACGCATGGAATATAACACAATAAAAAAGGCATGATACACAGTAGTGTTGTAGACGAGGCCCAAAGCCTCAATGCTAACGTATCAAAGACCAAGCCATGAAACATATAGGCCTTATGAATAGTCCTTCCTATTTGCAAGTTGACTAGAATAAAAAGAGAAAATTAAAAAACAAAACAGGGAAAGTTTCATCAAAATCGGATAAAAAATAAGAATGTTATGGAATTTTAAACTTAAGCATAATGAAACAGTGCTATGTATCACATTAGCTGTATTAGCAAGTTGGTGACGTCAGCTCCTCACTTTTCTTCATCCGTTTTGTACATATAAATCTAACATAAATGTCACTTTTCTTCTCTGGAGTGTAAGACTTGGCTTGAATCCTCATGGAATATGTGCAAAATCACCATCACTGTAACTTATCGTAACATAAAGGAAAAATTTGATACAGGTGTATGGGAAAATAAAATAAACAAAACATCGAAACTGCCCGTTAAGGCCCCTCAAGGTCTTAGCCGTGAGCACTGATACATATTTATTCTTCTTTTGTCATCGAGATTTGCTTTTTTTTCTTGGCATTGTGCCGTACATAATTTGTACTCACCGAGGTAGACTTGTATCTCACAACCGCTATACGCTATATGTTCCACTTGCAATTTATTGACTTATTGCTGTTCTAAACGTTGTTTTCCTACAAAACATGTTGGTATAGGCCTATATAGATTATTTGTTTTAACTATAAATTCAATTATCTCATTTACCCCGGGTAGCTTCTTCTGTATTAATACAGATACAGATACAGATGCGATAATCATTACCCTGTCATTGCCAAGTACCCATTTATAAATATACCGATTAATACATTTGTATACAAATTTCTTTATTCCATTGTGATTTAAATTCCTTCTCTAAACTACGTCTTTCTCCACTGCTACGGTTTTTCATCTACAATGTCTATTTTATCTGGAACCTATAATATACCAGCACTGCTTTTTAAATAGGTTTCTCATATTCTACTTAATCTATCATATGAATTGAGTATCATTGAGACGTGCTCATACTACATGTATGATATATATGTATATATATATATATATATATATATATATATATATGAATATAATTTGGATTGTATATGTCTGTCTATATTTAGTGTAAAATGTGGAACAAATAATCTTGAAACTTAAAACTATAAACCTGTGTCGGAGAGGGAAAATGTGGGTGAAACATCTTGTCCAATGATGTAAGCACCAAGCAAAGATCGAACCCGGGACCTTTCATAATGAGAGGATAGATATCTATTAATGTTAAATTGTAATAAATTTACGTTGGTACTCTGCTTCCTTTAACAGAATGATGTTTCCTCCAAACATTATTGAGGCCACCTTCAGAAGCGTATTGCTCCGTATTAAATCATGAACTTTTGAACCATGTACATGAGGTTAAATTGTTCCGAACACCATTATACTATCTATTAATGTTAAATTATAATAAATTTACTATGGCATTCTGCTTCCTTCAACAGAATGATGTTTCCTCCAAACATTATCGAGGCCACCTTCAGAACCGTAAGTAATCTGTTCATCGTTCAATATACTAATTCATTAACTGAAATGATTAATTACCAAGCTAGATTGTATTTATTTACTTTTGGTTTATTACAATTTGCGATAACTCAGTTCTTGATAATATAGAATTCTCATTCGTTAACTACAGGACAGGAAGTTATTCCTTGATATCAATAATCGAATTCTTGAAATCATGAATTCAAATTTTGGATATCACGAAGTAGGATTATGTTAAACCAACTTGCCAGATGCGTGAGACCCGGTGCTGGGAAAATGGCGCGAATTCTAAGGCCACCTGACCGAGGGAATCCAACCGTGGAACTAAATGACCATAATACCATGATAACCACAGAATCAGGACGAAGTTGATAAATCTTTCCAATCGTAAAAAAATGTATTGTATCGACTGTTTGAATAGACAAGTAGATTTGTTTATTCTGTTCCAATCATAGGTCTATTCTTCACTGGGGAACCAAAACGGGGTTCAACGCTGATGTTTTCACCATGTTTGGGACAAGTTCCAAGGATGATTTATATTTAGCGACAAATTCTTTTGAGTTTTGCATTTGTAGCCTCTATTCATGAGCCAGCAATTTATCCTACCTAGTTCCACATACATTTAACAGATGATATAGCTCTGCATTAGAAGTTTGGTAAATTAATTCATTTCATTTTATTTCATTTATTAATTTCCACATTCAAAGTTAAGAACAAGAAAATGCAATATAATGTATACAAAATACATGATAAACCAATTACAGAGAAACAAACAATGTATATCAAAAATATTCAACAATTGAACATCAAAAGAACAAACGAAAAGAAGAAACGGTAAGAACTATATCTGCATGCGCACTTGGATATTTGAATGTGGGGGGGGGGGGGTCACCCAAAAATAAAGGCTTATCTGGGGCAATCCCAGTGTAAAATAATATAAGGAAAATCATGGAGGAGAGAGAGAAAAAATGTACATGCATAACCTCGTTTATTGCACAGCACATAAGATTTATATATATTTTTTTTTAAATTTCATGGCAAATTATTGGCAACGATTCCCTATAAGAAGAACATGGTAAAATTAGAGTTTAACAAGTTTGAAAAGAAAGCAAAGGCTCAAAGCTGGGACTGTCAGGGACGTGAGAAATGGTCCAGAGCAAATGCTTAAAACAAATTTTGTTTAGAGGGATGTAATCTCGAAACGCACTTGTTGAGACTTCGTATTGATTACCAACGAATATTTGACTCTTTGACACAGAAATCTTTTTAAAAGATCAAAGCGATTTAAAAAAAACTTGAACCACTCTCAGCGAAATTGACAGAAATCAAAATCTCTCTTTTTCTTCAAAATCAGGTATGTGCAATCAGTATCGGTCAGTCATTTCATGGTCATTCCAACTATCGTTACCATTGTATCAATTTATTGAATGTTTTGTCTTATCAACACTACCGTAGTAGGGGATGCTCTTTGGATATGTGGCGCTGAACTTGTTTATAATCCAAACTACCCGAATTCATTTGATCAGGAAATCTACCGGATATGAATCTAATCCCGGCAAATGACAGAGATTTGTTTAAATACTGAACATCGACTTGTAATGAGCGGGCTACCCTCCCTGCCTAATCGGAAGGCAGTGTGGTGTGATCCTAATCCTAATTAAAGTTCCTTCGACGACCGCATCAATTAACTTGGTTGAAAGTGCCTGGAAAGGTTCAACCCAAACACCAGGGCCCCATTTCACAAAACTTGTCATCAGTGACAAATGACAGCTCTTGTTATATAAGCTAGTGAAATCCTTGCTTCTGATTGGTTATCAACAGATTTGTCATTGATTTTTGTCATGTGTCATTGAAAAAAGGATTTGTGAAACAGGTCACTGGTCCTGCGTTGTGCACTGATCTGGGCCTGTAAAGTGACCCAAGAAAAAGAAGGAGAAAAAAGAAGGGAAAGGGAAGAAGAAGAACAATAACAAGAACAAGGAGAACAAGAAGAACTATTAGAAGGAGGAGGAGAAAAAAAGAACAAGAACAAGGAGGAGGAGGTGGTGGTGGAGGAGGAGGAGGAATTGAAGGAGAAGGAGGAGGAGGTGGTGGTGGAGGAGGAGGAGGAATTGAAGGAGAAGGAGGAGGAGGTGGTGGTGGAGGAGGAGGAGGAATTGAAGGAGAAGGAGGAGGAGGTGGTGGTGGAGGAGGAGGAGGAATTGAAGGAGAAGGAGGAGGAGAAGAAGAGGAGAAGAAGAAGCATTTGTACATTTTAGCCATAATCCGCCAATTAACATGCATAATAATCTTTCATTTTCTAAAAAAGTTTATGGTAACAATTACTACTTTTCTGTTTACCGTATCAAATGCCAAAAATTAAATGGACTATTGCACATGAATTATATCAAACTTTAAAGCCCCTCTCAAAAAGTGTTGGGAGCCCCAAATTCGCAAAAAAAAATGACGACAAAATTTCACTTAAATTGTATCATAATGTGAAAGAGGAAGTCATTTAAGAAAAAGCAACGTTCATTGACATGCATGATCAGAACAAAGGCTTACATTTCTGATAGATTTCATCAGACGCGATTGAAAATTAATTGACTTGAAGAAAAAAAATCCACAAATAACTATAACGAATCCATGTTAGTTATCTGTAATCATAATAGAGTCCTCCAAATACATACTACAAATTTCCATCTTGTTTCCTTTCGACAGCTGGCAATTCTTGAAACAAGTACGATTAGGATTTCTGTCAACAACACCGCTTAAAATTTCAACCTTTTTAATACTATTTAGAACTCTTAAATTTATACTAAGACCTTAATAACGGAAACACTTTATGCTACACTGACACATGATGAAATTAATGTCCATATTTATATCAACATCAAAAATCAAGTCATTTATTAATTTTGAAAATAGCCTTGGATAATAATAGATGACAACGGATTGAATTTGTACAAAGACAAAGGCTTTGTCCAAATTAGTTGACAATCTAATCTAAACGAGCTGTAATACACAGGAAACGCACAAGATGACAATTCAAGAAGCGTAATTAATTAAATAATTACGGACCGGGTGCGAATTTGATTCACAAAGCATCCAACAAATATTGACCCGGTAAACCCCCCAAAGAATTAGTATGTTAGGATCAAACAGGGAGTTCGAAAATGCTTATGATTTATTCCGTCTTTGATCTAAAATGGTATTAAGATATAATACAATGAGCCTTTATCGGGGTACTGCAATGGATTTCTTAAATCGAGTGTGTTGAGTTGGAAAGTGATTAAGCCAGGAAATGTGTTAATTAAACCGATAATTTACTAGGATTTACAGCTGCGGTTCATTATATCGAGGGTACCTGCACAGCTGCATATAAAAGAGATCAGTAACCATAATTAGTCTCTCTCTCTCTCTCTCTCTGTCTCTCTCTCTCTCTCTCTCTCTCTCTCTCTCTCTCTCTCTCTCTCTCTCTCTCTCTATCTCTTTCTCTTCTCTTCTCTTCTCTCACAATTATATTTCCCTCTTTATGTGCATCATTACTATGTTAATGTGTATGATTGTATGTAATTGCTTCATCATTTTATTCTTCTACGAAATAAGAACAGAAATGATATGGTGTATTCGGGGGAAGGGGTCTTGAAGAAAAATAATGCACGAATAACTTTAATGCATCCATGTTAGTTATCTCTAATCCTATAAAGTCCTCCAAATAATACTTACTTCCATCTTCTTCTTTTTCGACTGCTGGCAATTCTTGAAACAAGTACGATTAGGATTTCTGTCAACAACACCGCTTAAAATTTCAACCTTTTTAATACTATTTAGAACTCTTAAATTTATACTAAGACCTTAATAACGGAAACACTTTATGCTACACTGACACATGATGAAATTAATGTCCATATTTATATCAACATCAAAAATCAAGTCATTTATTAATTTTGAAAATAGCCTTGGATAATAATAGATGACAACGGATTGAATTTGTACAAAGACAAAGGCTTTGTCCAAATTAGTTGACAATCTAATCTAAACGAGCTGTAATACACAGGAAACGCACAAGATGACAATTCAAGAAGCGTAATTAATTAAATAATTACGGACCGGGTGCGAATTTGATTCACAAAGCATCCAACAAATATTGACCCGGTAAACCCCCAAAAGAATTAGTATGTTAGGATCAAACAGGGAGTTCGAAAATGCTTATGATTTATTATAAAAGAGATCAGTAACCATAATTAGTCTCTCTCTCTCTCTCTCTCTCTCTCTCTCTCTCTCTCTCTATCTCTTTCTCTTCTCTTCTCTTCTCTCACAATTATATTTCCATCTTTATGTGCATCATTACTATGTTAATGTGTATGATTGTATGTAATTGCTTCATCATTTTATTCTTCTACGAAATAAGAACAGAAATGATATGGTGTATTCGGGGGAGGGGGAGGGGCTATAACAAGGGTCAAGGAAATATTAATTTCAACCATACCTAAGCCAAAAAGAATTACGCAAAATGAGGCAGTTTCTGCTGCAAATGATCATTTTGAAAAGTTGGGAAAGAAGTAGCTGAAATAAACCTGTAACATTTCTCCCGTCACATGCCTTTCTAGCATCGTGGGGGGGGGGGAATATTTCAATTTCTTGGGGCTTTTTGTATTGCTCTTCATTTCGCTTACTAGTAGAAACTATCACTAAATTTACTCTGTTGTCCCCGTTTTCGTTATTAGCAATACTCCTATAGTTATAAAATCTCACCAAATATGAGATTGATCACATCATTTGAATGTAGGCCTGTCAAATTGACATGCTCAGATGTCATGCTCCGACATCATTATGCTCCTATGACAATTTATCTGCTGGGTTAGGGTTAGGGCTAGGGTTGCAAATGGGTTTTTGGATAGGTCTAGGATTAGCATGGTTAGAGGTAGGGTTACCGTTTAGTTTAACGTTGAATTAAAGAATTCGGTTAGGGTATCGTGGAGCAATAATTATTTCTACCGGAGCATGTGCCACATTCTGAAAAGGTACATGCTATATCAATAATTAATCTATTTATCTTCCTCTAACCATTTTAGTACAAGACACGGCAGGTCACACAGATCGTCGAGCCGATGACGACGATGCCGATGATGATGAACAGCACGGACATGATGGCGACGGACTCGATGATGAACTCTACCATGATGGGCCCGATGACAATCACCGTCTCGCAAGGTGGCTACGAGTTCAAGTCCAACATCCTCGGCCTGGTCATTTTCTCCTGCGTCTTCGGGGCCGTTCTGGGCCGCCTGGGTGAGAAGGGGGAAGCCTTCAAGGCCGTCGTCGAGTCCATCATGGAGTGCATCATGGTCATGGTCGGCTTCATCATCTGGTAAGTTGTAAATCGGTAATGCGACGTGGTCCGACAAATTACTCAGGGATTTGTTTCATTAAAGCAAAGTTTTGTTTATTTATTTGTTTATAATTATTTTATTGTTCATTCACTGCAAAAATAAATAATAATAGAATTATACCATATACATAATTTGTCATAGGGTTAGGGGTTGGGTTTTGATTAAAGAAAGGGGACAAGGGCTTGGGTTTCGATCAAATAAAGGAGATTAGGGCTTGGGTTTCGATTAATATACAGGTTAACAATGTTGCAAACTCCATGGGTTCTGTAGACACATAACAAGATCGCTAAAGCTTTCGGAAAATTAGACTGTTGATATTTAAAGCCTTACGCTTCACCTATCGAAATGTGCAAACATTACAATATCATATCAAGCAATCCAAACATGATTTCTATAAAGGGATGTATAATAGGCACTGGAATTTCTCTTGAGTTGGTTTCTCGAAAGTCTTTGTGATTGTGTCGTAGGGTATACCTTTGATGGTTATTGTGCATGTAGTTAGGCTAGTTCTTTAGGTATAATGCATGGATTCATGGTGTTGATAACCAATACTCGTGTAAATATTGAGTTCAAGAATAACCTCTACAGTTTAAAGATAAAGTTGATTTCTGGTCATGCGATTGCATTGTTAAAGAAACGTTGTGGATCGATTAGAACAGGTTGATCATCTAGCATATAATTATAAGTATTGGTGTGTACTACAAGGTTCTGAAATCATCAAAATGATAACAAAATTGGCCCAATCTTGGTAAAGTTACAAGCACTGTACACAGAAAGATGTATATGGGACTACACGAAAATGAGGCATACAAATCCGTCCCAATCTTTATGATGTTTCATGTCATATTTAGAACATTAAGGAATTTGAAAAGCTACGCTTTTCGGGGAACATTTTGTTATCTGATGTTCTTCCACACTTGCATAATACAATGATAACGCTTACAAATTATTTTTCACCTGTTCCCAGAACGTAACCTTCTCTTTAATAATCATTCTTGGAATATGTTTTTTTGCTCTCTCTCTCTCTCTCTCTCTCTCTCTTCTTTCGCTAGGCTATCCCCTGTGGGTGTGTTCTTCCTGGTCTTGGGGAAGATCCTCAGCATGGACGATTGGGCCCTTGTGTTCGAGCAGATCGGGATGTACTCGGCCACCGTCATCTTAGGCCTCCTCATCCACGGGTTCATCATCCTACCCCTCCTCTACCTCGTCTTCACCCGCTCCAACCCCTTCGTCTTCATCAAGGGCGTGGCCCCTGCCATGGTGACGGCTTTCGCCACCGCCTCAAGGTAATCCCCCAGGGCTTTCACTCTAACGATAATACAGTCAAACCTGTCTACAGCGACCGCCCAAGGAAACACAAAAAACTGGACTTTGTAGACAGGTTACTTTAGTACATGTTTCAGTAAGAAACAATTTTCAAGGGAAACAGGTGGTCTTTGAAGACAGATAGTCACTAAAGCAGGTTTGACTGAATTGACTTCAGGGGGGGGGGGGTGTTCACAAAACTTGCATCAGTGACAAATGACAGATTTTGTTATAAGCTAGTGAAATCTGATTGGTTATCAGTAGATTTGTCACTGACTTTGTTGTTGTTTTTATTTCCGTATAATAAAAAAATCAGATACAAATACAAATATACGGCTGGTTGCCCATATTCAGCTGCAACTATAATTGTTGCTGCTGGTCTTCCATGGGGCCAGTTTACAATATACAAAATATACATAATATTACAAATTAACAAAATAAATAATTACAAAGTATCAGTCGAAAACTTAATACAAATACTTAAAGGGAAAAAAAATGACTTTGTCATTTATCTTTGAAAAAAGACTTTGTGAAACACCCCCTGGTAATCATAATTGATTGGATAATTGATTTATTCATTTCTATATCATCTTTTCAAACATAATGCACGTAATCACGTGCATTAATGTGACATAGATTCATATACATTAAGACATTCCTGTCGTGTGGAGTAATTTGTCAACCAATTCATGTATGCAGGTAAATGAAAACTGACATGGATATTCTGAGAAAGTATAAAATGGAATGATATGATAATCAAAATTGAAGTGTTTGCGTCTGTTTTAGACTGTTTAACGCAGTTTGCGTAGCAACCAAGAAAACGGAGTTCTTGGGATGGTTAGCACAGATATTTGTTGTCTTATTCTCGAACTTAAATGTACTCTGTAAGCTTAGTTTTTTTCGTTGATGATTATCAGTATTCGTTATTTGTATAATTCATTTGTTCTATTGCAATACTCTATGGTTTATATATATAATTTTAATTGTTGATAAATAAAGTGGAAATAGAGTGGACAAATAAATCAATCACATCAAATCAAATCAAATCGAATCAGAAAACGGGTAACTAAAGCAAAATATGCTGTAGTAACAATGACATGCATTTTTTAAATATTGATACCATATTTATAACCATGATGTCAACACCTGCTAATAGTGCAAGTTACACAAACATGGTTCATGTCACAAGCAATGTGGCCTTGAACACGTGTCTATCATATCAAGTTCAAAGTACTTTATGAATATTGTCTAAAACTCTTTTGCCTCAAAGTGGCTGGTGTTAATGTTAATGTAAATGTGTCTATGTTAATCTTGTTATTCATCAAAATGAACTTTGTGTTTATTGTCAGAGTGCTATCATGCCCAGCGGGTTCCTTAAGAAATACTAATTGAGTTTCGTCGAAGCGTGACGTCACAAAGTCGACGAAACATAACGGTGCTTTGTGGTTGTCCCCTTTACCTATAAACTACATTCTGTTCAACATGGCAATAATAGAACGTCCTTGAATAGTAGCATGCTCTTCACAATATTTCATTGGGCTTACTTCGTTCCGCCGGGTCTTCGCGTCGGTTCGGGTAGTCGGTTACAGGACATTTCGTGAAAACGTATCCCCCCCCCCCCCCCCAATATTCACGAGAAGTCATTATGAAGGGTCAGTAGGAATAAGATTCCGTCTTTTACTTGTTGTCTTCTTCTGTAAGTTGGCAAGGTGCCTGCTCTCTGTATTGATATTTCTTTCTGATGGGCGTTGCTTATCACTGGTTGCCTTTTGTAATATCTTAAAGCCACACTGTCCTACTTGTAGCCACTTGTTCCCTCTATAAAGAAAACAATGCCTAATCGGTTACCATGATCCTCTTTTTCTTATGTTAATTGAGAGCTGAGTTGATGATATAACTACCTGTCCAGTGACCTTGCAGAGTAGTCTGATCCCTCCTATACAATAGTACAGATAAGCTTTAATACTAGTAATCGACAACTGGTCTTTGATTTTTTTCTTTTTTCAAATGTGGATTGGACATGAGTACATTTCAAGTCATTTATGTTTTATAATGATCCATCATAATTTATGTTGATACTATGTATATTTCATTTGATATAAAAAGGACCAATAAAACATCAAATGCAAAAAGAGGCTTTTTGGTAAACATGTAGGCCTATATCTAAACGTGATGAAACCCACCAATGGTATTCTTGTTCATAACCTTTCTTTTTCTGTTTTCATTTCAGCTCGGCCACTCTACCGATAACCATCAACAGTCTTGAGACTAATAACAAGATTGACAAACGAGTAACTCGCTTTGTGCTGCCTATCGGTGCAACCATTAACATGGATGGTACTGCCCTCTACGAAGCCGTGGCCGCCATCTTCATCGCCCAGGTCAATGACTTCGACCTCGACGCTGTCGACGTCATCGTCATCAGGTACAACTTGGCAAATAATTTTTGCTGGAGTTTTAACAAAAATACCACGACTTTTTTCACGTTTTAGCTGTGATTTGTTTAAGAAAATTGTTCCTCATCTGTACGACAGTTACAATATGGTTTCACTGAACAAGAGCTACCAATCATAGAAATCTCTTTGGATGTTATTTTTAAATTGATTTCAGGGTTTAAAAAATCTTTTTGTGCCAAAGTTAAACCTATCTAGCTTCGTTCAATCTCTCCCTTAGTTGACCGAAGAACCAAATTATAACCCTTTTCACACTTAGAATGTCAACATCCACAGGTAGATTGGGTATCAATGCCATGTTCAAGTGCCCTTTAAATATGTAACGATTCTAACCCCTTCATCGTGAGTTTCTCTCTGTTTATTTTTTATCTCCCAGCATCACAGCTACACTGGCTAGTGTTGGAGCAGCAGGCGTGCCACAAGCTGGTCTGGTAACCTTGGTGATTGTACTCAACGCTGTGGGTCTGCCAGCCGATGACATCACTCTCATCCTCGTCATTGATTGGTTCTTGTAAGTTTCGTAATTAAAAAGAAAATGATTCCTGTTTGGCGCGGATGGAAAATTAACGGAGGGCCCTGTTCCTTTCATTTATGCCTTCATCTGGAAACGTCGGAGTACACAGCCTCACTCTCCTCAGCATTTCTTTAGATTAGGCATATAAAGCCTTGGACATTGTACTATCCATATTATCAAGGATAGTTTTAACTTACTAATTTGTTTATTTCGATTATAGAATTTAGGAAGGTTCATGAAATATGAGACTAAGTTGTTGAAACAACGACAGCAACAGAAACATAGAAATCAATTTGACATTTTCTCGAAGGTTCTAGATAAGAGATTTACTGTTACGTGTTTCTGTTTGGGTTTTCACATTAGTGTTTCACATACCAACATTATTATGAGCTCTTGCAATCCATTTTCTATTCTTATGATTCAACGCGCTGTTTAACAAATTGAATACATCAAATCTATCTATTGGTGAAAATTAACGATTCGAGGGATGTCATCATGACGTTTTTTGACCTTTTTCCCCAGGGACCGAGTTCGTACCACCGTGAACGTAGAGGGCGACTCGTTCGGTTGTGGCATCATATACCATTTCACCAAACAGGACTTCGACCGCATTGACCAGGAGAAGGCGCTGACCAACGGTTACAAAGACGAGAAGAAGGTCCCCTTCGACCAGATGGACGGTAACATCTCTGGGGATGATACACGCTTGTAAAGCGACATCGTTATCGGTCTCGAAGACGACTTCGTATCCGGATTCAGAATAAGTCACTATTTTAGTTGATGAAAACGAAATCAGAGATTTTACCCTAAACAAAAGCAAACTTGATTTAAACTTCTGGCAATCTACCCCTAACCCCCCCCCCCCTCCCCCCCCCCCCAAAAAAAAAAAAAAATTAAAAAAAAAAGGATAAGAATAGTAATAATAACATGATAATGATGATGATGATAAAGATAAATAAAACAAATTTGTTTTGTAACCCTTCAAAATCAGCTCACCGTCTTCCTTGAATAAATGAATATATATTTTATAAATCTTACATAAGAATATAGTAAGATGAAATAAAGTGATAAGATAAGTTCACAATTATATTAAAAAACATTTGGAACTGGAGGAATGTGAAATCCAGTCGAGCAAAAGAATTACCACTATCATTTTTCAAAAGTTGGTCATATGAGACGCAAACTTTGTAAATACAATTTTTCTGTTACGTCTTCATGTTATATGTATTTTGGTAAATTAGGATTTAATATAAATGGAATAAGTCCCAGTCCCATAAGTACTAGTGTGTGTCAGATGATACAGGCCTTTACATGTGACCACAACAGGAATTGTCGATGTCTTTGTATTTTAATCTTTATTTTTTCTATCACTATTTCTATCAGTTTTCGTTTACTGATCATAATAACGATGTATGATTATTATAATAAAGTATAATACAATATACATGTACAAGATTAAAACTTACAATCTAATTACGCACAAAAGAATTTTAAATCATTGTATTCACCTTTTATACATGGCTCAAAATAAACATTGTAAATTATCGGATTACGTTACGAATTTGATCTACGAAATATACATAAATCATGGTTGTACTCAGAATTTTGCATAATCAGTGGAATTAGAATACTTGTATTGGTGGTGAAGGAACGTAAAATAAGGCTCACTTTATTTCGTTGTAATCAACTATCTTTATCTTTAGTTACTTTTTGTTGTAACTTATAAAATAATGGGATTGTGGGTTTCTTCTACTGTACGTATTATATCAGTATGCATTGTTCTCCTTTCAAACACGATCGCAAAGACTTTCGGGTAATCAAGCCAAGAGCAATTTCAATGCCTCAGTGTATACCCACTAGAAATCCTGTGTGTAATCGCGTTGTCTTTCATCCGATGTATTACTGTCTGTGTATTATAATATAACGTTTTATATGAGAGTATATGTATATATTTTGCTATTTTCTTATTTTCTTTACATAGTTGACATATAGGCTTCATACATAAACGAATTGAATTGAATTAAATCGCAAAGATGATGAATATTCTATCGTCCTGTTTGATTGAACTTAAGTTTTGATATAATACGATACTATTAACTAACCCTGATGTCATGATTAGTTCGTTTATCAGTCCAAATAGTTCATTCTTCTTACTTTTTCTTTAATACATACCCCTGGTTCATTCTATTTGAAATGAATTCACCCTGAAAATTTCAACTATTTAATTGGCTTGCATAAAACTTAATTACACACTACACTTTGCTGCACTTCACCAAAAGTACTGCCTATTCCGAACTTCATAAAGTTTTGTCACTCTTTTGAAACCTGCAATTATTACTTCAGAAAATGGATGAAGAAAAAAATGAAACACCGTCACAAAGTATTCTTTAATAAAAAGCAATCAGTACCATGATATGTAAGTGAGACAAACATTTCCGTCATGTCGCCCTCTTCGTTAGCATGCCAAGTAGCAGTAAGTACGATAAACCAGCAAATTGAACGACCTGTCGTATTAATACATAATTATATAAGAAATAAATTTGTCTAAATGTACGTTGCATTTGAATATTAACAACGATGTACTTTTGGCAATGTATATATTCAACAAAGATTCCCATTAATGTACGCCAATTTACTTCAAGTCGATTAATGTACATCATGTCAATTAATTTCTGATACAAATCTATTTTATCGTTTCTCGGCAGGCAAAATTCTAACAAGATGCATTATATCACGGTCTTCCATTTAGGCTCATTGTTAAGATACTTTTTCAACTATATTTCTCAAATAAAATA
>NW_022145609.1:11624327-11650208 GCF_000002235.5 Strongylocentrotus purpuratus
TCATTCTTGGAATCATACTGGTGGTCACCATCCAGCCTGGTAGTCGAGGAGGAACTGAGAAGGATCCCGATGGCACGGAAGAAGAGGTTAATACAGCCTATGCCTTCATGGATCTCATCTTGTAAGTCCAATTCTTCCATGATTTCTCTTTGATTTCCATTCTAAAAAGCCTTCTTATTAGCACCAATAAAAGTATTTTCCAACCACATTTAATGAATACAGTCACACTACAAGATGTGTGCAATGATATTCATTTCATACAAAGTTACATTTATAATTTTAAGGATTGAATTTTGTTTCGTGTTTATGCCTCGTCACGACCAATGGCTAAATTCAGCTTAATCATGTTAATATGACTTGTGACGTGCCGATATAATAACCCTTATCACAGGCGTTTCTTAACTCTTTAGCACTTATGTAGCTACATTTATGTTTAACATAACATTATCACAACTCGTGATATAGTACGTTAACGAAATTTCTGTCGAAAGTAGTGCTCTAAAGCGTTGAATAATTTTTCTTCCCCCACTATTATTAGTATTACATTGTTCGAAGTTTGTGAGTGGGCGTATATCTTGTTGTTAAAGATGGTGATCTTGCAGTTGATGTGCTTTGGTTATGATGACGTAATAATGTGATGATGAGGAGGATGGTGGTGATGATGATGATGATTATGATGATGATGATGATGATGATGATGATGATGACGATAGGGAAGATGATGGAAATGGTAGTGAAAACAAATCAGAGGACAGATGAAAAGGGGGATAGTGTCGATATGGATAAATCTATAATCAACAAATAAGGTGGCTATAAGGTTGATTCCTAAAACACGCTTAATTAGCAATCAAGATAAAATAAATGATCAATCAATCAATTTGATACGTGTGAGAAAATGTTAATGATGGGAGGCGGTAATTTTCGAGTTCGTAAATGACGTATGTTTTTAGAACCGACGCGACGAGCGACGCCCAATCAAAACACTGAGTAATCATCCCATAACACGGGCGAGCCAACTCTGACTTAAATCGTAATCATTAATTGATAACAACTTAATCTCGACTGGTTACGTGGCATGACATCAAAGGTGCTAACCTGACAACTTGCTATCATTCTCTTGTATGTCTTTTCTGATAGCACATGAATTGTTGAATGAAATTCCTGACACCTCGCATATATATATATATGATATGAAACGTACTATGAAATAAACTAATTATATTTTTGCTCGGGAACTTAACGAAAAACTGTTTTTTCGAGTTTGAGTCATTGAATAAATGAATTGACGCCAACTAAACTATTTCAATAAGGAATATATCAATAAAAAAAACATAAAAAGTAGTCCCTACGAATATACATTTCATAAACGTTACATGGAACAAAACAAAATTGTATGATAATTGATAGACAGGGGAAAACCCCTGCCCCCGCCCCCAAACAAAAAATTGTTTCGTGTCGTACATTTTTGCTAGCTTTGATCAAGTTAGTAGCTCAACATTTTTCAGCATGTGGTAAATAAATTCATTTCAACACTTAGACATAATCCATTTTCACAAACTAGAGTGTGGAAGTACATTTGCTCATAGGTTAATGGTTCCAATAATCAGAAGTAGTGTACTTTTCTCCTGAACGAAATTTCATAAACTAATGTATTGACTCATATATCATATTCGTCCCTATGGGACGGCTAGGATCAACTTAAATTGATAAAGCGGGTCTAACACGGAATGCATTAAAGGCTCTCGGTTTCAACCCTCTACGAGTGTTCATCATATTTACCTTGAAAATCTTGAGTATCTGTAAAGAAGTGTGCCATTGCAGTCGCAGATATAGGATTTTGAAGTAGAAAGGGGCGTCGACAAAGACTTGTACTTTCATGCTATGAGTATACGCCTGACCAGAATTAGAGGGACGCTCGCATCTTGGACCCCTCCCCATCCTTACATTTGCCATTGCATAAGTAAACTGCATGCTATACACGGGGGCTAAAGGATGTGAAGGGCAACCTAAGCATACTGAATAGCAGCGTCAAACAAAAGATAATAGATCAAATTTAAGATGAAATTATAGACGAAACTCGACAGAATTTGTGTTTTAGCCCTCACTTGAATCTTGGATGAGGATTAAACTTATTTACTTACTTACTTACTTATAAACTTATTACTATCCATAATGAATTGATATACTTTTAATAGGCCAAGTCAGCCTCGATGTTTTAAGTAAATTAATGGATGAAATCTAGGAACCGAAGTAACTAAATTTTCTCTAGATGTACGATAGCAGAAACTCGGTATAAAGAGTTTAATTTCAGCTCACTGAATCATTTATATTATTAAGACGAAAAAGATCAGAGTATAACTAGTATACAATTAAAAGGAATTATTCTTATATTGAGAATTAATTCTTTTTATTTTCATTAACTTGTTTTCATTTTCTGTCGTTTCGGATTTCAATCATTTATTTTTTACAATTTACCTACTTTAAAAGTAAAGGTTGAAATTTCAAAATAAAATAATGTTATCGGTTCTCTTCCAATCTTTGTATAACATATGGAACTGCAAATGACACCTCAACCCGTTTTATTTGGCTTTGTCACGTTTAACAAAGGCGTAGACTATTTATGACTGAATACGTTGATAAGACCTTGCACTTTAGCATACAATAAAATTCTATTAAGCAGTTAATGGTTTGTTTGAAAAGACACGTTGATGAGAGATCAAAATGGCTGACGCAGCTCCCAAGAGTTTATGTCTCAAACTTTGGAAAAGGAAATAGTTTTGCTATTTGCTATATCAATGCCATTTGTTTATTATTAACATCATCAGTTCTCATCACTGAGACCATTCTGATCATCATTATATCCTTGTACATGTTATGATTATTACTATAATAATTATGTTAAATTCGTTACAATGATGGCATAATAATCACAATAATAGTAATAAAAAACAACAGCAACACCAGTAATAATAATGATAATAATAACAATGATAATATTAATAATAATATTAATGATAAAAATTATGATGATGACGACGATGATGATAACCAATGTTAAAAATAAACAGAAGTAGAAATAAAGTACATTGTAGTAGAAGTAGTATAGTAGTAGTAGTAGTAGTAGTAGTAGTAGTAGTAGTATTAGTAGTAAGAGAAGTATTAGTAGTATTAGTAGTAGTAGTAGTATTAGTAGTAGTAGTAGTAGTAGCAGGTAACATCTGCAGTAGTAGTAGTAGTAGTAGTAGTAGTAGTAGTAGTAGTAGTACTACTAGTAGTAGTAGTTGTTGTTGTTGTTGTTGTTGTACTAGTAGTAGATAAATGTCATTGTTTTTGTTCAGCTTGTCATAGAATATAACTGTTTAATAATAATAAAAGATCCCTGTCTGATTTTCCTTCGACGTCACCTTTTAGGGGAGTCGTACACAGCACTCTGCAATGTTTAGACATAATAAAACCCTGACCTATACCACATCTATACAACGTCACAATACCAAAAACAAACAGCTCAAACGCAGAGCAGCACGAGACTCCGGCTCTAAATGGTATTTTGAGCTAATCATTAACAAGACAGCATTCCTACAAAATCCAACATCCGCCATTTTGTTTTAAAACAAAACAACACATGTGTACTAAATGGACTGCATGGTGTAGGAAGAAAAATTTGGTAGCAAGTTTACCCCCTTGTGTACAACTAAATTAGTATTTAATTTATTTCCATGCAATGTTGTTCCGTCATTCTCTGTAAATTCCCCCAAAAGAATATTTGTTTTAAATTGAAATCACACCTTATTGATCAACTTGAAATGTACTAAATTAACAAAATTATAATTGTTGTTATAGAGGTGTTGTGGTTTAGAAGATAAGTCACCAGACTTTTGATCCCATATACTGTGTTCGAATCTCTGCCACAGCATATACGTCCTTTGCCAGGACATTAATCTACATTTGCCACACTCAGCCAAGGTGATGTAAATGGGTACCAATAGGCACCAATCCATTAAAGCTTAATCGCCTTCATTTGGGCAGCTAAGCTGAGCCTGGGTAATAATCCAAAGCTCTTTGGAAACGCATGGAGATATTGATGAATATTTATATCATACAAGAAATGAGTATCATTATCACTATTATTATTACCTTTCATGGCAATATTTTAGCAATTATAGTGCCCAATAAGTTTTTTCTTCTTTGCTGATTCGATCATTGAAACTCCACCCCTTATTACAACAATGATAACGTAATGCATTGGAAAGGGTGTGGTCACATTACGCATGACGCTGTTTTCATACAGTGTACCAGTTGTTACCCGTTACCATTGTTTAGTTTTATTATATTTGTTTAAATCTCCCCCTGTCATTTACCTGGAATGCTTACACAATGTAAATTTTACTCAAATCTGTAATTTATTGGATCAAAAATCATCATAAACGAAGAGCGCTTCATGATAGATTCTTTTCTTAATTCGTATTAAAAAATTGAGATTTGAAGTCTGGTGTGTTATGTTTCATAGATTTAAAATTATGTTATGTTGGAGGCATTATATTAATAATAAAGAAAACAATAATTTTGTATGGATAAAGGTTGAATAATCTCATGTGAACTAGTTTTGTATTGATTTGGTAATCATACCATCCTCGACGGCAAACAAATGTCATTCATCGATTCAATGACAAATATAGATGTGTGTATATTGCATCCTTGGCAATTCAAACACAAATTAGTTTCTATCGTCACGCAAGCAAGATTTCATATAAATATAGATATATTTGATTTGAGAAATGGTTCTTCAAGTCAAACAAATGCCAGCCAACAACAAAGGATCATAAAAGCGATGATTCATGGGCTAAAAATATGACTTTGTTCATTAAGTAGGGTGTTTTAAACTTGTAATTGAAGGGTCACGCTTTTCTCTACTCATGATATAATCCAAGTTCTTAGGTGAAAACAAAAACACAACGTTGCAAGGTCCCCTCCGGAAAATCTGTTCTCCTCTGCATGAAAACAATTATGGATTATGATACTTAAACAGGTATCCCTTTATCTCATATGAGCGATAGTCAAAGAAACAACGATTGATATTTAAATAATTGTTAGTCAATACCAAATATTGCCTAAATTCGTCCTACCTGAAGAAAAACAAAACAAATATGGGCACATCCTTTGGGTAATACTAAAACCTTACGCTGATAATCCAACTTTTATCCTACTTATCTATTTAATATGAACAGTGCTATCTGGTGATGATTAAATTACATGCTCATTTACGTCAATTCGTCAGATACCGCACGCGCATGTAAACACAGCTGCCACTTTTACTATATTTTCCCGCCATTCGTCTTGTCACGTGATTATAAATATATACAAGACGCCAGGAATAAAGCTCTTGTTCATACATGTACACATGACCCAAAGTCGCACTTTTCTCATACCGCACCAATATTAGATCATTTTGTTTGCGAGGAGACACATGAATATTTCCTTTTCATCCGAGATGGTTAAGAAGATAATGTAAACAGTGAAATGTTCGCCCGAGATGGTCTAAAATATAATGTAAATACCGAAATGTAAAGACTAAATGTTGGCCTCGCGAAAATTTCGCTCAGAGACTTTAATAATGATTTATTTGATTTGTAAAGGGGGAAATGTCGAAACTACTTGCTATAGATTTATCCATATGCTTCCATTTTCCTGAGAACAAAGATGTTGCAGGCGATGAATATGAAAGAAGGGCGTTGAAGCTTTGCTGATAAGGCGTTTGTCGAGATTCTGATAGCGATGTATCATGTTTCAACAATTGATGAATTGATATGTGTATTAATTGAATTTTGCATGTGTGTGGGTGTGGGCAATGGATGGTGTTGGTGTGTATGGGGTGCGTTTGTGTGCGTGTGTGTTAACGTGTAATGTCTGAGAACATTTGTAGCATTCAGTAATAATTGATGAAGCAACTTCAAAGAGAAACTGAGCTTTTAAAAAGATGAAACAAAGAAAAAAGTACAATCTGTTATCATGTTTTACTTTTATCTAGATTGTAGATGCTTTGACGATGATATGCGACTAGAATTTGACACGATCGCAACTATATTATCGAAAAATCAACTCAGGGGATATTTCAATACCCTATTGTATGTCCCATATAACTAATGTTCGAATTACGTCACACGTCATTGCCATGTTCCTTCATTTCATTAGATGACGCACAAGGCTATATTAAAATTACCTGAGGTCAATTTTTGAAAGTATAGCTGCGATCGTGTTAATGTTAATGTCTATGCGCCGTTTGGAATTATAAGCTTTCAGTGAAAATTCTAGCTGAAAGTTTCTTTTCTTTCACAGGCAGGAAAGATGATACGATGCTGATAAAGTCCCGATTTGATGAGATTCCAAACTCGTCAACAAAATTATTCCTTTCACATTTTTCACTAACCTCCTGATACCGACATTTCTTTCAATTACAGAAATATGTTTCCAGAGAACATTGTCGAAGCTTGCTTCAGAACGGTAATTATGGAACCTTCCTAACTTTTTTTCGCGCCATCCCCGGCGGAGCTAAAATGGCGCCGACGGGACCAATCTTTCCGACGACTGGCAAGACGAGACTGGACAACTCTTGTCTGGTCTTTTTACATACAGGATTTTTTATATCTTGGTTGCAACATGAAGTTAGATTTCTCTTTGCAGATAGGTTTTACCATAACTTTTGGTGAATAAACGTATTTACGTGGAATTCACTATTATTATGACATGTCACATTATGCTCCATTAGGTTTTACCGTATAAATGACAAATCTAAAATCAAGGATTAGAATGAAAGAAAATTTCAAAAACTTGAAATGATGATCTGTAATCAGTCGGTGTCGATTATGATTTAATTATGTTTTCAATTTACATCCGTACGGCGTACGATTCATCATAAACATATTTAAAGAATACAATATCCATATTATACTTCACTGCTACCATTTCATTTACTAACCCAATCCATAAATTTATATCTACATAATTATACACAATTGCTTTCTTCTCGTATGTGACATGTTATTTTGATAGTCGTTCCGTTTGAATACGAATTAGTTTCAGTTAACCCCTCTAGATTTTTCCGTGAGACTAGCGGAACTTAAAAAGATTATGGGTTATCAATCTTTCAGGGGTTCATTCTTGAAGTCCAGTTGAAAATGGAATTGTTCGAGAAATGCCCATGGAAATTGATTGTGTGATTGCTTGATTGATGGATGGATAAATTGATGGATTGCTTGGTTGATGGATTGATTGATTGATGGATGAAGGGATTGATTGATTGATTGGTTGATTGATTGATTGATTGATGGATTGATTTATTGATGGATTGATTGATTGATTGATGAAGGGATTGATTGATTGATTAATGGATGGATAAATTAATTGATTGATTGATTGATTGATTGAATAACCGATTGATGTCGCATTTGACTTGTTGATCGGATGGCATATTAGCTTGTGCGTGGATGACCGTTTAGGTAGAATGCTTTGATTGAGTGTCTGCAGAAGTCCTTACATGATTGGATGTATTTCATCTGCTATGTCGTCATCCTGCATAACTTATAAACGCGATCGCTTTCAAGAAATCAAATGATTGTCAATTTCGATACTCCACTATATCATGTATATCGCCCAAAGAAATGTCATAGTTTATTCAGATGAAAAATCCTTTCAAGTTTGCAAGTTTCAATGGAGTATGCACGAGGCCATTGAAATTGCTTTCAATATTTTTTTTTAATTCTTTGCCATTGTGTTAATAAAGCATTAGGTCTATATGTAATCTAAGTGTTTCTCCGTATTCTATTTTCAGTTCAAAACGGCAGGCATCAAGACAGTGGTGCCGGTTACTTCTTTGACCACGGGTGACTTCCTTAACCTGACCCTGATGTCCGGGCTGACCATTCACCAATCCATGGGCTTCATCAACGGAACCCTCCAGACCATTGGTCAGAAGACCACGGACTTCAGAATGATGGCCCTTGACGCGAAAACCGTCAGTGATGACATGGATATGTTTCTCCAGGACATGGACATGACGTATACATTCTTAATGGAATCAGTTCAAGGGGCCAGTGGATCGGACCTGACTCCGGTGAATGATCTCCTAGCAGAGTTCTCAACCTACATTAATGATCTGAGAGCCGTCGTGGACGATCTTCCATCAACGGGAGAGCTGGATGAAATGTATATGACGCATTTGGGTAACATGACTGGGATGGTACTATGGGCAGCGGGTGAAACAGAAACTGAGTTATTATCAAGCCTCAAGAGCCTAGATGCTGTCAATGTGTCCACCCTAAACGCCACGTCACAAGCTCTTCATTTGATCATATATTCAATGAACGACGTAGTGTACATGGTAGAACCGCTTCATATGAGTTCCCTTATCCATACATCAAACGCAGAGGTGGTTGAGTTGGTTAATCTGATTACGATGTTCCAACCGGACGATGTAGAGCTCACCAGACAGGTTCATATCATGAACGTCAATCTGATCAACCTTGTCCTGGCGACGATGCAGGATCTGCAGAGCAGTGATCGTCTCGACCTTTCCCATGTCTCCCAGTCCATGCAGAAGCTGTCCACCAACCTGGTGTACCTGATGGACATGACCGAAGAAGTGTACACTCTGGACTTCCTCAACCAGATCAGCACGCTCCTGCATGACATGACAGGCGCCCTCAATCACCTTTCCATGGTCCTCTACACACCACGCACGCTCAAGATGGACTCTCTTCTCCAGCTTAACCAGATCATCGCGCAGATGAATGGAGTGGTGAACTCCATGGCTGATGTCCTGCAAGAGAGTACGGATTACACAATCTGGTACAGGGGTAACACCACTGAAGTGATTGAGACGGTTTGGGAAGGGACCTACGTCTACAGCATGAATATCCTTGGGCTTGTCGTCTTTTCCATTGCCTTCGGTATCATCGTTGGTCGGTTGGGTGACGATGGAAAAGTGGTGATCAGCTTCTTTTCTGCTACTAATGAGGCCATCATGAAACTCGTCATGATCATCATGTGGTAAGAGGAATCATTCAGTCATCTGTAAAATATTGTTTTCCTGTCTTTTCAGCTCTTATCATTTTACTATCACCCACCCCAAATGGTAACATAATATACTTCACATCAATTTTCCTTACTACTTTCTGGCATTTCTCTGTTACCCTAAACCCTAGTTGCTGATAGTAACTCAATTTTATTTTAAATATAATCTTAAGGTTTCATTTAATTTAATACTGGTAAAGTAACATATAGCACTTCTTATGTCAATTGGTTGTATCGCTGGCTTTCCATAGGGGGATCTTTATTGCTATTGATCGTAAATTTGGGGGAAAATAATGGCAGTCAGTGGAGCCAAACTATCTACTTTCTCCTTCCTTTCGGAATATACTATTTTCCACTTAATTATGTTTTTTTAAAGATATTTTTTTTAAAACAATTCCCTTTCTTGTTCTCTCTTTATAATTATATCCCTAGCTTTTTTGTGTTTTTCCCTTTATGCACATCCTTACCTATCCTTACTTCCAAAAGGATCTTCTTTCCTCATGAAGTACATTTTTGTTCTCTATGACACCCCTCTCGCAGGTATGCTCCCATTGGTATCCTCTTCCTCATCACTGGTAGCATGGTGGGCGTCGAAGACTGGAGCGTGATCTTCACCCAGCTCGGTCTTTACATGGCCACTGTCCTCTCTGGTTTAGCCATCCACGGGATCATCATCCTCCCTCTCCTCTACGTGGTCGTCGTCAGGAAGAACCCTTACAAGTACTTGGCCGGCGTCACCCAGGCTCTCTTTACAGCTCTCGGAACTTCTTCGAGGTAATAATAATAATAATAGTTCAGTTCTTGTATAGCGCATAATACGTCATGAAAAATAACATCTCTATGCGCTTCCAATGAGAGCTTTGGAAATTATTACCCTAGCTTTAGCTCCGGCAGCCGTTATCAGCGCACAGTGCATTTCAAGGAATAATCCTACCAGGTACCCATTTACCTCACCTGGGTTGAGTGTGGCAAATGTAGATCAATGTCTTGCCAAAGGACATTAGGTACCCAATTTTCCTCTATGTTGTGGGGAGTGGGGGTAGTATACTTTGTGACAATAAACTTGTCCTTTAATGATTGAATCTTTAGTTAAAACTGTAAAAACTGTATGAATGCGGACTCGTCGACTCCCATTTTGAGTTATTCATATAGGCTCAGTACAGGAAAAACTTGGGTTTCGGATTAAGTGCTTATGAAAGTTAATCTGATTTCGGTTCTTCTGAGAAGACATCATTTTTGCAAGAAATGTTAGGCAAAGTATTGATTCGACAACGTGTTGCACATAGGCTACATCTTTTTTTTCTCAAACTAATGCACACTTGCAAATGGCTTTCAATAAGTGGCATCGTTCTTCCAAATCGGATTGTATTTACAATCACGGAATTATACATCACAAACAATGATTCTCTGACATGCACTTAATAATTGTCTTTAAAATCTTCATCAGAGTAGGTAATAATGCAATCGTATAGTGACGCATCGTGTACAATGGGCAATGATATGACACTTTAAAAAAAATCTTCCACAGTTCGGCAACCCTACCAGTGACTACCCGATGCTTAGAGGAAGGTCTAGGTGTCGATCCCCGTGTTGTACGGTTCGTTCTCCCGGTCGGTGCTACCATTAACATGGACGGGACCGCTCTTTACGAGGCAGTAGCTGCCATCTTTATCGCCCAAGTTAACGACATCCCGCTCAGTTTTGCCGATTTAGTGACAATCAGGTAAGATATCTGGGCCCTGTTTCATAAAACTTGTCATCAGTGACAAATGACAGTTTCTGTTATAAGCTACTGAAATCCTTGCTTCTGATTGGTTATCAGCAGATTTGTCATTGGTTTTAGTCATTTGTTATTGAAAAAAGGCTTTGTGAAACGGGTCCCTGATCAAAAAATCATTTGTTAGGCCAATCAATTATTTTCACAAGGCTTAATTTTGCTAATTAATTTACGAGTATAGGAACGCAACGGTTTCTTGATATTTTCGTTGATGACTTTGTCGTCGTCGTCGTCGTCGTTATTGTTCATGAAAGTTCTAACTCCCGCTGGCAAAATCATGATACCTCCATTCTAAAACTTCCAACTCAGTTTTAACGATATTGTCATGATTGTGACAATGAGGTAAGATATTGATTCACAAATAATATTGCTAATTAATTTACGAGGATAGTCATCGTCGTTGTTGTTGTTGAAATTTCTAACTCTTGCTGGCTAAAAACAGTGAAACCTCCTTCCTTAAAAAATGTCTGTATAAATAATCCAACTATAGGGTGTCATCTTTAAATGTTATCATTTGTAATCTCATATTACATAGGTGGATCCACATTACGTACTATGGAAAACAGAGCCATCTATACACAGAGTTTGGCCAACTTGGTTTCACTGGGTCACAACATGGTGTATATTCTTTTGTTTTGTGGTTGCCCAACAAAGCAGTAGTCGCCGTATTGTGTCGAGCTCGAACCGGGTTGGCCAAACTCTGTGTATAGGTGGCTCTGATGGAAAATAGCATCTGCCGCCGCCCTATGATTGAAAAAAAAAAAAGTTTCGTATAGTTCCCACACATTCATGAAATTACGCTTCCAAGGAGATAAAGGGATCGACAAGTTTTGCGATATATCCAAACATTTCACCCTTCCCATCCTTCTAACAATTCTGGTTCCGTCTTTGAAACGCCGTCAGTAACTTTTCTTAAATGTTTACAAAACTCGAATGAAGTATTGATTTCATTTTATTTCCTTCAGTCTAACGGCGACCTTCGCGAGTATTGGAGCAGCCGGTATTCCCCAGGCTGGTCTCGTAACCCTCGTTATCGTCCTTACCGCAGTCGGCCTACCTACAGACGACGTCGCCCTCATCCTTGCCGTTGATTTTATCCTGTAAGTATATAGCCATCTATATTTTTGTTTTGATTTAAAATGAAACTAGGTGTCTTATGAATATCTCGTCTCCAGGGGATTTTAAAAGAAAAATGACCACACAGTAACACAGGTCTATTCACCGTTAAAAGTGACTAGCCAGTTGCTGAGTAATAATTTACTATGGTCATTATTTTGTTATTTTTGCCACCAACAATATTCCATATCAACAATCTTTGCCTACACCCTATTTGATGGTCATGATGGTAGCCATAGCTAGCTTTTCCTTGGTGACTGTCGACAATAAAGGACATTTTCTCCGGCGACAAAACGCTCCTGGATTCAAGTCGCCAAAGATGTGGTGTATGATAGAGCTTAATTGTGATGTGATTGGGAAGATGTATTTTGTGGTCCATAGAAGGTCCATAAGTAAGAATTTGGTTAGTGGTAGAAATTGAACGCAGAGTAATAGTTGCCTTAACAAGTTATATCAACTACATCACTGTTATTGCCGATTGATGTCATTTTATATTGATACATGTATAAAGACAGACAGCTAGTTCGATTGCCACCTGTATAGCTAATGTTTCTTTATGTCATCGAAACATTTTGAAATTAAATGTTCACCTAAATTGAAAGTAAATTCATTCATTCGCAATTTCATCATCTCTCACATCCTAGTGACCGATTCCGAACGATGGTCAACGTCGAGGGCGACTCATTCGGTGCCGCAATCGTCGCCAAGCTGTCCAAGAAAGACCTCGCAAAATCAGACGCGATCGATGCTCTCGAGAACGGCGAAGTCACATTTAACGGAAAGAAAATGGCAGACAGGAAAGACAGCGATCTGCATGCGTACACCAATGGCACATATGCACACCACGATGAAGACAACACTCCGCTTTAAATCTGTTCAAGTAACAGCCACTTTTTTTGCTGTTGTTGATCAACTTTATTAAGAAGGGGGCTTCGCATAACATCGGACACAACGTTGGTCATATTTTCATATTTGTGTTAAAAAAAATAATGCCTAATTTAACAATGGAACGTTCGCGCACATTTTGTTCGGAAATGGAACGGAACATGGAAAAGGATATGGACTGGAAATTGGATATTATTTTTTTACCTCGAGTATTGATATATTACTCAATATGATTGCTCAAAAGATGCAATGCACACCCGATGCAAACAGTACACATATTGGCTCATGTGGAGATTTGGTGCTTTTCTTTCCTTTCTCTCTCACCGGTTACAATTAGCAATTAGAACTATGGGAACTGGAAGGCTGTTATGTAGCTTACTCATAGATCAAAATTCACTTTTTTGAAAATCCATTTCTATACATATCTTTCCCCCTAAATGTTTCAAAACGTCTCTCCCCCTCTCTCTCTCTCTCTCTCTCTCTCTCTCTCTCTTCTCTACTGTGTGTCACTCTCGTTTTTTCTTTCTCTCTCTTACTCTCTCTCTCCTCTCCCCCTCTCTCCCTCTCCCCCTCTCCCCCTCTCCCCCTCTCTCTCTCTCTCTCTCTCTCTCTCTCTCTCTCTCTCTCTCTCTCTCTCACCTTTCTATTTTGTTCTCTCTCTGTGCCTATCTCCCTTTCTCATTCACTGTGGGTTTCTTCTTTTCACATTGCTTTTGTTCTCCCCTCAGAGTTGTCTGTCTGCAATATCTTGTCGAAGTTTTAATGTTATGATGATTCAATACCAAAACATCATTTCCATTTAGTTGACAAAAAATTCTGAGGAGCCAATATCAGTTTTAAAGCTTTAAGGAGTTCTGTTATCTTGAGTGAAAGACAACATCCTACCATTATCTCACATGATATGGGTACCAATGATATCTCATTATTATACGAGGCTGAATATTCATTTGCTTAGCCTTATGTGTCATGCAAGAATAAAGATTGATATATTCTGCAATGCCCACAACAACGATTTACATTTCGAAATATGGATATCTAGTGGTTTTGGGACGAAATATTAATTAATCCCAGCTCGTAAGGAATGCATTGTATATCATAGAGAACAAACTGTCAAAGAGATTGATATATTTAGCATGAAATGTCTCCTGTTCAGTGATAATCATCAAATTCTGTCATTTTCACATTAACTTGAACTCTGTCATTTTGTCTGTAAAGCACTGTATATCGTTTATTATCTGTAAGAGCGCTATAAATAAACGAATGTACATGTATCATTATTATAATTGTCGTCGTTTAGTTAAATATAATAATTTACATCTTCCACTCCCCTTTTAAGGATATTGGGACATGTGAGGATGCAAAAGCTATGTTAGACTTTTTATATGCTTTTACGGTGACCAAATTGTAGGAATATAGATGACGTTACCAGTGAGGAGATTGTGCACAATGTTTGTGAGGGTTTTAATCTGATGACCAGAATTTAGATCCATTTTGTTTTATATCAGCTTTATAGCTTGAGGCAATTTCGCATTAACTCTTTGTACGCCAGAAACAGATAAATAAGGGTTGTCAAATATTCTCTAATCTCTCTTTGATTGAGAAGTCGTTACAGTCGAAACACAAAGTCGTGCATGTTATTTTGTGCAACTGTTTGTGTGTTCTTAACAATGTTTCTTCCAGATATTCAAATCAAAACAGTATTACTGATTAGGTGAAGAGAAAATAGCAAAATATCGATCAGAATGGGGACGTAAATTAACTGATAACAAGGAGAGAACGACATTTTCAGAAAACGGTGCATTGGTAACGATTTATTCGTTTCTTTAGATAACTGGGTTGTTTAATTTACATAAGCGGTATTTGAGGTGTTGCAATTTTTACAGTTCACGAATAGTATTAATCTTCACTTGAACTTCAACTATTGTGTCTTATGTCACTTGCCCGTAACACCCCCAAACTAGGACTTTTATATTGCACTGTATTATATCAACAAACATAAAAACGAAATCCTATTTACTCTGCGTTTGACGATCATCTTGAAAATGCGACTACTATATTAGATAAGATGACATCGACAAAAATTGACCGTATAAAACCCTGTCCAAGGGTCACCATTGTTACGTTACAGTGACTTCTTACAATGGGAGAGAAAAATAGGCAGTATATATATATATATATAATACACCCACGAGTGGACCCCTTGTATTAATGAGCTTCAAGTGAATGGAATATTTTATTGTGTTATCAGTAAATTCGTTCTGATAGTGCATATATTCATAAAAGCTTGTTTGAATGTGTTATGATGATCGCAGTGAAACGTGACATCATTTCCATTAATGTTTATTCTTTTGAAAGTTATATGTGAATGCCCTAATTTGCTCACAGCAGACGGGGTAAAATGTTTTGTTCTTCTGATGAAATTTAAGGTTAGGGTCTAGTTTTGGCTTATTTAATTAAACTTTACATTACATGATCAAATTGATTACTTTTTCAGATAATAATGGAAATGGTATAATGGAAATCTTGCCTAGTCACGAATTCAATATTTGTTGTATTATTAAGAACTTGAATTACCTCCAAGGTGTGGTATGTGTGTTTAGGAAATGAATGTTACATAGAATTTATTGAATATAAAAGTAAATGAAAATGGTTGTAAGGAGCTGGATCAAGGAAAGCAAAGAAACAAAACAAAAGTTTTGCAGTATCAACTCAGCTTCACAGCTTATCATTTTTTAATGGATTTTGTCCAGTCATAGGACATCAACTTTTTGTGAAGAACGGCACAATATATATATATATATATATTCTGTAAATATGTTGAATAGTACTATTCTCATGTATATACTTATATTATCACTTATGTTGCAGTATGTACCCCCATCGAAATTCTATAAACTTTTCTTTCTTCTTAAGTACAGTTTAATGCAAGTATTAAAATATCATTTATCCAACATTTAGAACGTAACATGATAAGGTAAAACGCCACATGTAAAAAACCCAGTTAACCGACGGCCCTCGGACCGAAAGTGTCGACCTTTTGGACCAAAAGGACCGACATTGTCAGTCTCAGGCGCGTACGCAAACGGAGGGGGCAAAAAAGTGTCCCCCCCCCCCCCCTCCCCAAGCCACTGAACGAAATAATTTGGCAATTTCCGGGACAACATTTTTTTTTTTTGCTCTTACCCCCCCTCCCCCCGCAATTTTCAAATTTTAAAACAATCCCCTTGAAAATAAATCCTGCGTATGCCACTGGTCAGTCTCATGGGCTGCCGGTCTTGTGTGCTGTCGGTCAACTTGAATGTCTCGGTGTAACTGAGAAGAATCGTACCAATTTTGGACCAAAACATTTTCATTACGCTTACTGGATAGTTTAGTTGTATCACGTTCGATTTCAATGAGTTCCGATTATCTCGGCTTTTAAAAACAAACTAATTTAGAATTTTAGTTGCTTGCTGGCAGTCTAGAGAGATATTCTTTTCACAGTTTTTCGCATGAAAAATACTGAAATTCCAAGAGTCTGTTTTTGTTAAGCTTTAACATGTAGTTTTAAAAAAATTATGAGCTCCGATTTCGCACAAAAATACATGTTTTGTGGTAGGAGTCACGTGGTGTCTGCCTTCATCGGGAGCTACATTCTTTCATGTTATATTCCTTGTAAAAATGTGTATACAAAAGTAAATAAATAATTATGTGAAAAAAGAGTACGATGCGTCAGGTCCTAGCTCCATAATGATATAAAGAATGCAGCGATGTGGCCATTCATGATGATGATGATGATGATGATGTTGGTGGCGATGATGATAGTGATGATGAAGAAAAAGAAGAAGAAGAAGAAAGAGAAAAGAAGAAGAAGAAGGAGGAGAAGAAGATGATGGTAATGATAATGATGATAATGATGATGATGATGTGAGTGTGGCTGTATTGATTGATCTTGATCATGAGATAGTGATGGTGGAAAAAATGGTTGTCCTTACAGTGATGAGTGCG
The DNA here is from genome assembly GCF_000002235.5 of Strongylocentrotus purpuratus. Classification (NCBI taxonomy): domain Eukaryota; kingdom Metazoa; phylum Echinodermata; class Echinoidea; order Camarodonta; family Strongylocentrotidae; genus Strongylocentrotus; species Strongylocentrotus purpuratus. Next base: position 11,641,159 of record NW_022145609.1, read on the forward strand.
AAGTGTAACAAAAGGAGCCGAAAACAAACGAAAACAATATCAGGTGTATTTTCACAGTGGATTTGGACATTTTTGTCACATGCTGAGCAACTTTGAGTTGATACCGACTAGTTCCTGCTTTAGAATTATTTCCATCACTAAACTGAATGAAAACAAAATATATGATGTATGATGAGGAGGAGAGAGATGAAATATTCAACATTATATAGAACACAGGACCATATACTTCATTGACAGTGAACTTATTATAACTAAACCGCAGTACAGCATTACCTATAATACCCAGTCATCAACTAGTATTGAACTGTGATGTAAAACTCCTATCCCATACACATAATAATAATATTACTTGTTTCATCCGCCATAATCGGACGGTTTATTGGTGCCAGGAAGAGCAGCTATCATAAAACAAATAAAACTGGAATAAAAGCAAATATTTAAATTTAAAGGTCAATCCCTGTGGGACAAAATGAATAATTACAAACTGGACAGCTACCTTCTATCGCCGGGGGTATGTAGGGTTCAAGATTAACCTGTCGGCAAATTTGTTAATTTTCGTTTTGTCTACATATCGAACAAAATGATGACTTTTTGCATTGTTTCGCTTGCATGCTTGGAAGACTTTCGACTGATTGTAGGTAAATTTCGTGCGAAATTATCTCCCCCATAGAAGATGACACAGTATAGATGGGGCATCTAAACCCCCCCCCCTCCCCCTTTATGAATAAAGTGTTGGAAAAAATCTCGGGTGATATTCGTTTTGTAATATTGACATGACAAATAGTCATAATTCACTTAGACCTTGGTCGAGTCTCAATTTTGAGGGGGTACTCAAAAAATACAAGTTATAAAACAATGAAAAACATGTAATCATGGACGAGACTGCATGAACATATTATTATTATAGGGACGCAATTATGTGCATGTAACATCTTGTCAATTTACTTCCCTATTTGCATGATGTTTTTCTGTTTTTTTAAAAATATTTTCCTGTGTGAAAAATGAATGTCTCCTTGTTCAAAGTTATAAAACAACTACTTTCGAATCCTAATCATATTAAAGAAATAATTGAAATTCAAAGCATTTCAAAAAAATCTCTTATTTGTATCAGACCTTGTTCTTCCAATCCACAAAAATATTTTAAACTGTACCTTGTCTTTTGGTGCATATTCAGTTACTGTATCCTAACAATAACATTTCGATTAGTTACAGCAACTTTTGCACCGTCAAACTCGTAAGTTTATCGACACAGGCAAACCATGTCAATTAGTAAGCTTGAAATATTTAGTTTCATGATCCTAAGATTGAATAAAACGATACTCATGTGACCTCAATAAACACAGCAACCTTCTTACGGAATCAGAAAGTAGGCCGTCAGATTAATAGTTCAATTGCCTTTGAACATGTATCACCTACATATCTATACAACAAGATAATATCCATTAATCATCATGTTTTGAAATGATAACAGATATATTTGTCTATATTATTATGTTTTGTTATCAAAATGGGTTTGTTTGCAAGTGCTTGAAAGAGCAAGTGTCTACCCATTAGAAGTGCGATGTATCTGAAATTTATCTTTGCAAATTACATGACTGACTCTTCAAATTAAATGATGTACTTATCACTGATAATTAAGTGTGTTTGGAAGTGTTTGCAAGAGCCTTCAACTAAGATGGTGTGAGATAAATCCAATAAAACATATACTTTCATCGTAAAACATCGTATTGTGGGATGTAACGCCATTGATGTTATGTTGTTGTTATGTTTTAAAATCTGTATAATTGTGTACATTGTTTGTAACACATCTGTCCCAGTGAACAACGAATTCCCATTTTTATGGACAATAAATCAATTCCAAAAACAATATTCAAAACAAAATCAATACACAACCCATGAAAGATAAGATTATAACAGTTACATATTACATAATCCGAATATGATTTCAAAAGTCAAAACAATGGGATATTGAAATCGCCCTTGATTTGATTTCTTGAAAGTCTTTATGATCCTGTTCAAGGTATTATGTTACAACAATTAGGAGGTGGAAGTGGTTGTGGTCGTTCGTTCATGTTAATCTGTATCAAAGTGGTTCAAATGATAAGAAAACTTGTATGGAATAGTATAACCAGTGATATGGGAGTGTGTGTGTGTGTGGGGGGGGGGGGGGGCACGGACCATGTTCCCCTTCACCCCATCTAATCTAGGCCATTTCAATGGGGAATTTTGTAGAGTCCAATATCTTATTGGCATTGTCACGGGCGCTGGTATGATTGGCAATTTCTGTATATGCAGTAGATAAGGAAAAGACTGGACAAGGAGTTACTCCTTGACTGGAGTAGTGGCAATTAAGTTGTATGTAAAATTGAATAGGAACGTTTGAGGCCGAGGTTTGAAAGTAGACTGCCGAATGGCGCAAGAGGGAAAGAAAGGGGGAAACAAGAAACAGGGAGGAAGCAACGTCAAAACTTTAAATCATCATAAGGAAAACCGCGTCATAACTATACGAGGCTTTAATTAAGAAGACATTAAGAAGCCAGAACGAACATATATTGGATGAATTACTTATTTTTCTTAACATGTATTTATCTGTCTGTCAAAGATTACATGCACATGATGAAATTGGTCACACTGAACTAGATATATAACCAGTGTAATGTCATTATGTCGTTAGTTAAATACCATAAATAGGCCCTAAGTAAAATAGATACAATAAAAATAGATGCTTGACGTAAAGGTAATTACTCGACTACATGTAATGTTTTCCCTTGACTGAAGTTTGGACCGACGTACATCAATAAAGATATCTTAATTCTAATCTCTGGAGGGAAGAAACAAAAATAGTTCATTCTCCGATAAGGTTGGGAAAAGCAAACATATGGCACCTTGTTTCGATATGAACCTGATATTATATTCATAAACTATATGTGTATGGCATAGAGCCAATGAAATCATTAACAGGCGTTGGTAATATTAATATTAATGGTAAACTGTAATTGCTCATAAAGATTACTCAACTTATTACACATATAAATATTCCCATCGTTGACCTTGGTCTCCCCTCCCCTTCTCTGTCTCTGTCTGTCTCTGTCTGTCTGTCTGTCTGTCTCTCTCTCTCTCTCTCTATATATAATCTCTTTCTGCCCCCTTCCTCTCCCACTCCTTTTACCCCCTCCCCTATCTTTCTCTGTCTCTCTCTCTCTCTCTTTCTTTCTTTCTCTCCTTCTCTCCTCCACTTCACTATCCCTCTACATTCTCACTCTATCTCTCTTTGACAGTTATGTAAAACAATCACGTGTGAATTAAGCCCACTGTACAGGCGCTGATCATGCAAGGGCAAAGTTGATGCTCAACGCATTTCTCAAACAAACTATTTGTGAGGACTCCGATTCAACGATTTTCATCTTCTTAGGCCAACATAGAGGGAGAACTACATTTTTAATATGAAGATTAAATTGATTCTCAAACATTTCAATCTTTCTAGTTTTTGCAACATCTCCTCATTCATTTCTACAAATTCTCCGTCTTAAAAAATAAACGCGCCTAGGTGCCTATTTTCAATTAGTTCGATCTCAAATGTTATATCTAAACCAACAAGAAGGTGACTTAATCTTAATTAACAACATGACGTAATTCTAGAAATACATTAAAAATTAATCTTTCATTCTCAGTGGGGGATCGGGGGGCACATGGAGAATTTCTCCCTCTCTCTCTCTCTCCGGGCCAAACGGCTGGGGAAAGGGAAGAAAGAAAAGGATGGTCAAGGGTTGGTTACCTTCTTTCTTTTTTTGCCGTTTTGTTTCGTAACCTAAAACGGCACGCCAAATACGTGAAGGCTTTTTTTTGTTTTGTTACAGGCCAATATAAAACTCTCTCTCTAACACATCCCAACCCTCTCTCTCGAACACCCCCTTCCTCCCCCCCCCCCCCCCCCCCCCCTCTCTCTCTCTCTCTCTCTCTCTCTCTTGTCTCTTTCACTGTCTCCCTCTCTTGACACACCATTGTTATGTTTTGGTCACCTAAAAACGCAGCAAGAATTTGACAGACTTCAACATCCATGTAATATAATAGATATATTTCTTTCATTTTTTATTCATTGCTCAGTACAAAATCGGTCTGTACCACAAATGGTTATACAAAGCACATTATTTCAATAGACATTCAACATGAATATGTTACATAAATTAATAGATAATAGCACAAAGTGCATATAGTATGATGAAATAATAGGTTTTCATGATAAAATATGCAATTATAATGAATTGTGATGAATAATATCAACTCTGTGTGGATCAGGAAAGTTGTTTTTCGTCTTGTAAATTCTCTTTAAAAATTGTCATTATTAACACCATGTGTTATCATAACCAAATTTCTGCATTAACATATATGCTTCAAGTACTTTTAAAATTTCATTCTATTTTGAAAAAAGAGTATCACATAGTATAATAATACATATTTTCCAAGGAATAGCTCCTTCATCAACACGTACATGTAAATCAATTATATTCCACAACTTAGATACATTCCAATAGTTCATACACAAATTTATTTTGATCATGATGGTGATGCAAATATACATATCTCACCTGATGTTAAAAAGTTAACGAAGCAAAGTTATGAAACATTTTGCGATCAGTACATGCATCCCAAATAGACACTTCACCAGGTGAAATGACGTTATATCTTACATGAGACATCATTCAAAATGATTGCAACTAGAGGAATATTCTGAAACATTAAAAACCACAGAAAAAAGTTTAATATTGCAAAAGAATTTTTCATATTGTTCAATTTTCATCATCTCTTCACCTCTTCTTTTGCTTAATATATTACCAGTACACCACTTTGAAACCAACAAAGGAAAATGTTTGTGGTAATTTGATTTACTCGTTATAAGCCACACAAATAATCTCTCGGTGCCACATTGTATATATCATCGGATACATCATACCAAATGCTTCAGTTTGTTTTACCATTTCCAAAAATGAATATGTACCTGTGCATAACGAGTTGTCATGAAGATCATCAAGACCAGAAATGGGTAATTCTGCAAAGCCATTGTGTTACGCAAACCATCCTTTGTTTAATCGTTGCATGGTGTTTGTGCAAAATTGCAAGTATGGCAAACTAGTGACGCAGAGGGGCGAAGAAATCCACCGAAGTGTTAATGGAAGCACTCTCTCTATTATTATTTTGATTATATACATGCCACCTGCAGTGAAGAGTTTTCACTCCAGCATACACGTCCATAAACCTTTCATTCAGAGGGATGAGGGTCGATTCCGAGCAAAGGTGTCACAATGATCATTCATATGTAGTGGCATTTTTACACTACAAAAAGTACCATTATTTCACATACATACTGCATAATGTCACCTAATTTCATGATGCAGACAGCTTTGTACACTCTGGCAAATTACATGTACCACATTGGTAATTGTAAATTCAATCAAATAACAAAAAGAAGCATGGGTACAGTTAGCTAACATTGATATCAGTGAGTTTGCATATCTCTCTGTACATAGAAATATCCTTCTAAATGTTCATCACACATGAGACAACAATCATGACTACAGCACTGGAATATCTACTGCAGGATGTGCATGTACCATATTCTCGATTTTGGTGTATTTTTGTTGCAAGTTCAATATAAGAAGGTGTCCCGTGACTCAATGGACATCTAATTGATGAAATTATCAATTTTCTCACAATGTCTTGAACTGATTCTTTAATTGCCATCTTACACGAGACACCGATGAATGACACTGTTTAGATGATTCTTTGTTCAAATATATTTTCAAATTTCAAGGAAAGATATCATATCCCTCAAGGGACATTCCGTGATGGAAGGATGTATGCTAAGTAAGTCTCCAAATTACAATACGAATAAAAGATCAGTATCATGTGACTCGATGGACATCTGAACTTGTGATGGAAGGAATGATATTCTTACGGGGGTCTTGAACCCCGATCTCTATAATTTAGCCTTTGGTGCAGCTGGTTTGAGCTGCTGGAGCTTCATGGCCAGTCCCATGTTACCGGTGATCTTGAGTTTCCCAGAGAAGAAGGCCTGAGTGAGTTAAATCAATAAAAAAGAGAGTGGTTCATGAACAGATGACCCCCATGATCAATTAGATTTCTTTGTTCATGGCAAATCTTTTAAACTCTAAGGCCTGAATTCACAAAGGAGGTTTATCGACAAACCTAGGTTTATGTGCGTCATATGACGCGTTTCAACGCGTTTTTACAGACCAAGGTTTGTAAATACGCGTTGAAACAAACCTAGGTTTGTCGACAAACCTCCTTTGTGAATTCGGGCCTAAGGAGTTCTGTTATAGGGAGTGCTTCAATCACTTTTTTTCATGAAATCTTACATTGTATTCCCATTTGTAATTTAAGTATGATTTGTTTTGTTAGCTCTGATTATGTAAATCAATAAAATACATGAATACAAAAACAAAAAAAATAACAAAAAACAAGAAACATTTCCACCATAGCACCTAACAGCATTTCTTGGGCATCATGCCCTGATCCTTATGAATTTAAACCTAGAGTCAATTAAAAAAAAGATCCTTCTGTATACCAATAATGATTTGAATACTGGTCTGTAAAAATTTCAGGGTAAATAGAAGCATTTCAAATATTCTTTCAGATAATTTTCCTTTATCCTATTAAAGTAGACTTGAGACAATTTCATTATCATTCCACTTGTTTTAAAGTTTAGGTTGAAATGGGACCTTTTTCACAAAACTTGTCATCAGTGACAAATGACATATTTTGTCATAAGCTAGTGAAAGCCTTGATTTTGTTTGGTTCTCAGCAGACTTGTCACTGATTTTTGTTATTTTTCATTGAAAAAAGGCTTTGTGAAATGGGTCCCAGGACAATTATTAGACTGAGTAACCAACAGGGTGAAGCTGATTAAAGGCATCGTTTAACAATGATAAATCTGAGATGCAAGGCCCTACGTGATATCAGTGTATATGATATGGTGTAATATTGAAGCCCTACAAAAATTGCGCTTCAAAATGATCATGAAATGCCTCAAAAAGTAAAAATTTTGAGTTACCAATTTTACCATACTCATTTTCCCCAATAGACTGTAGTGTTATAAACACCGTTAGGAAAACGAAAAGTGAAATTTAGATTTCCATACATATCTTAATAATCAGACAGGCGATCTGCTTGTAAAAAGTCATGGGATTCCTGACTGAACTAAAGTTTTATAATTATGATTGCAGCATGAGCTAAATCCAGGATTTTGTTTCAGAATCTGAGGCAATGTTACTGAGTCGCTTTAAGGAGATACTCACATTCTGAGGGTTAAGTTTCCCCATCATCAGGTCCACCAAGTCGGCATCCGCGATCTTGAACGTGCAGTCTGCTTTCCCTGTTTCAATGTAAGGTTTACCATAAAATCAATTAGGGTAAGAGAAACTATAACAAGCCAACTTAGAAGAACTTGTATTCCCTGTTAAGAGGATTAATTTCTGATAACTGAAATGTGTGACATCTTACTCCCCCCAAACAAAAATTTGTCAAGGTTAAGAAAAACTGGTAAAGAAATTAAACGGAGAAAAAAAATTAAATGGAGAAAAAATGAAAATAGAGAGACAAAATTAACAGTTGGGGAAAGATGGGTACAGAGGGAAACTGATGATATCTGCATGAATATATTTCATGTAACACCCAAACTTTTGTGGCACAAAACTTTCACGATTTGTGACAAGAGCTATTGGCACTTCAAGAGATTTTCGTGAATTGCAGAATTTCTAATTGTATTGTAATTTAATTTTTATTGCATGAAATTGTTGCAATTCTGAACCATATGAACCCTCACAAAACTTGTGAACATTTCATAGTTGCCAGACTTTTTGCTTTGCAAGTTTAACTTTGTTCTTTGTTTTGCTGGAAATGGAATGAGACCGATTCGTGATTGGACTTACTTTTAGAGTCCTTCTCCACCTTCTCCACGGAACCGTTTCCGTTCTTGACGTCTACGATCCATTTGGCTTTGTCTCCTCCTGGTCCTCCAGATACCTCAAAACCATAGATACCTTTGATCTTATCTACCATCTTCTTTCCATCCTGAAACGGATTGAGAAGAAACATTGCATCAAGGAATTGCAGGAAACATCTATATCTATGTGAGGTACAATAAAGAATATGTGGAATTCAATTAAAACGGTATGCTTAACCCTTACTGTACTGGGGGGGGGGGGGGGCCTGGGAGGCCCCCCCCCCCCTCGACATTTCCAGAGATCGCACCGCAACCGCTCTGTATTTTGAATTGTCATTTCATGACTTTTTCCCCTCAAGTCTTACGCACATTTTGATACCATTTTCGAAATTGGATATACCTGTAAGGGGTTACATAACAATTAGTATGCGAATGTCATCAAAAAGTGCTATAATTGCATATATTCATGTACAAGCAGAAATGTGAAGATATGAATTGATATCAAATTGCTTTTATATGTTTCTCAAAGTAACTTGATGTCTTTCAGAACAAAAGAATACATCAGAAATAAAACAATAGATATAATAAGAAATAAAAAAACAATAAAATACATAAGAAAATAAATAGTTGAAAATCGCATCAAATTTAAATAAATTATCATTATTAATTACATAAAATAACTATTTTGTTTTAGAAAAGAAGTTTCATATGAATAATGGGTTTCAATTAACATTCAAAAAGTGGAGTCTGACAATTTTTGTAATGATTCTAGTTCCCTATATATATTTCCAGATTTGATATTCATGAATGCGTATTCATAATTTATGCAAATTAACCTATGCATTTTCAAAAATCATAAAAATAATGAAACCTCATGAATTTGAGGTGAAGGAAACATTTATTCAATACATTTTCAAGATTCTTCACAAGTCTACGGACAAATATGTAGAGTTTTCTGTAATATGCACAAAATTAGCATTTTGCATAATTAATTAGGCTATAACGACAAAAATTTGCATATTAGGAAAAAACTAATTATACCATCTTGTTCCTTAAGTAAATATCTACAAACATGCAAATTTTCGCGTTC